>NC_045456.1:3485899-3540861 GCF_002776525.5 Piliocolobus tephrosceles
GACTGAAGTGAGAGGATCACTTGAGCCCAGGAGTTCAAAGCTGCAGTGATCTATGATTGCACTACTGCACACCAGCCTGGGTTACAGAGCGAGACCTGGACTCAAGAAAAAAAAAAAAAGAAACTGACTCAAGTTTCTCCCATTTTAAAACCTCATTCCTAGACTTCTAATCACCCTGCCGCTACCTAGTTTCTTTCCGCCCCTTCCCTTCCCAGCTGGACTGTTTGAAAGAGTTGTTAATAATTGGCTTTCTCAGTTTCCTGACCTTCCACTTAGCCCTCAAGACATATGTTAACAATTTTCATTATTTTATTTGATCTCTCTGCAATATTTACCATGAAAGTCTCCCTTTTGGAAACGTCCTTCTTTTGTTTCTGAGATTCTGTATTCCAAGGTTCCCTTCTTCCTCCCAGGAAGTTCCTTCTCAGCTTCTCCTTTGCTGGTTCATCTTCCTCCAAAGGTTGATTTTCCTGCAGGCTTGATCCTTCTTGTGCTGTCTCTGGAATAATTTATAGAGCATTGAGGCTATCTCGTGTTTGAAGATTTGGTAGAATTCCCTGTGAAACCATCTGGGCCTGACGCTTTTTCATGTGATATTTCCTTTATAACTTTCTCAATTTTTTTTCTGTGGAAATTGGTCTATTTAAACTTTCTAACTCTAATGGAGAAAATTTTAGTGATCTGTACTTTTCTAGCAAATTATCCCTTTCATCTGGGTTTTCAAATTTATTTGGTAGAGGTCTACAAAGACATCCTTTATTATTTTTAAATTTTTTCATCTTATTTCCTCCATGCCCTTTCTCATTTTGTGTTTTTGTGCTTTTTCCCTTTTTTCCTTAAGTTATCTAATGGTTTATCTATTTTATTTTGTTATTTTTTTCAAAAATACAGAATTTTGAATTATTAATTACATCTGGTTTTCTATTTTTTCCCTCATTCTTTTCTTCTACTTTCATCTTTTTTTGTTTGTTTTTCCTGACACAGGGTCTCACTCTGTCACTCAGGCTGACATGCAGTTAGTGGCATTGTCTCAGCTCACTGTAGCCTTTACCTCCTGGGCTCAGGCAGTCCTCCCACCTCAGTCTCCCAAGTAGCTGGGACTACAGTGGTACACCACCACATTTGGCTAATTTTGATTATTATTATTATTTTTTTTTGTAGAGACAAGGTCTCCCTGTGTTGCCCAGGCTGGCCTTGAACTCCTGGCCTCAAATAATCCTCCTGCCTCGGTCTCCCAAAGTGCTGGCATTACAGGCATGGGCCACTGTGTATGGGCTTCTTTCATCTTTATTATTTCCTTCCATGTCCTTTCTTTTGGTTTATTTTGTTATTTTTTAAGTTTATTTATTTATATATTTTTTGAGGCAGGGTCTCACTCTGTCACCCTGGCTGGGGTGCAGTGGTCGATCACAGCTCACTGTAGCCTTGGATTCCTGGGCTTTAGCAATCCCCCTGCCTCAGCCTCCCGAGAAGCTAGGACTACAGGCATGTGCTACGATGCCTAACTATTTTTTTTTTTAATTATTTTTTTGTAGAGACAGGGTCTTATTATGTTTCCCAGGCTAGTCCCAAACTCTTGGCATCAAGAGATCCTCCCACCTTAGCCTCCCAAAGCAGTGGGATTACAGGTGTAAGCAATGTAATTAGTGCAATGAATTTTCCTCTGATTACTACTTTAAATGCATGCTATAAAATTGGATTTGTAGGCTGGTTCGAGTGCAGTGGTATTTACAACTAATTGATAACAACCAGTTACAGATTTCTTTGTTCCTTCTTCACTCCCGCTACTTCACTTGACTAGCCTTAAAAAAAAATAAAAAAGTAAATAAAATAAAAAATATATATATATAGTGATGATATACTGATATATAGTGTTTTCAGTGTCATTATTTCTTTAAAAATGTGTAACTTTGGCTGGGCTCACGCCTGTAATCCCAGCACCTTGGGAGGCCGATGTGGGCAGATCAGCCGAGGTCGGGAGTTCAAGACCAGCCTGACCTACATGGAGAAACCCTGTCTCTACTAAAAAAATACAAAATTAGCTGGGCATGTTGGCGCATGCCTATAATCCCAGCTACTTGGGAGGCTGAGGCAGGAGAATCACTTGAACCTGGGAGGCGGAGGTTGCAGTGAGCTGGGATTGTGCCATTGCACTCCAGCCTGGGCAACAAGAGTGAAACTCTGTCTCAAAAAAAAAGTATAATTTTAGTTCTAGAATATCCAGGAGTTGCTTAATAGTAGGCTATTAAATTTCTAGATGGAAAAGCCTTTCTGTTTTTTAAATTTTTGTTCATAAATTCTAGTTTTATTACATTATAATCAGACATATTGTTTGTAATATTTCCACTTTTTTGAAGGGGAAATATTTTTTCTTTGTGACCTAATGTATGATTATTTTGATGAATGTGGTGTGAGCAGTTGAGAGAAACTGTATTCGTTAGTATCAGAGTGTAGAGTTTGATAAATAACCCTAAGAGTTACTCTATTGAGTATGTTGTTTAGATCTTAGGTCTCCTTATTTTTGGTTCACCTAATCTGTCTTGTACAAAGAATGGTGTATTACAGTCTCCTATTATTAGTGTGTTTCCAGTGTCTTCTCACATCTCTTATAGTTTTTATCTCATGAAGGTGATTGCTGTATTATGTTTATATAAATACATGTATTTATATGTTAGGTCTTCATTGTGGGGTGAGGCTTTTAGGATTAAAAAATATCTTTTTGTGTCACAGTTAATGCTTTAGGACATGGATTCTGCTTTGCCTGAGACCAGGATTGCCATCCCCAGTCTTTTTTTTTTTTTTTTTTTTTTTTTTGTGATGGAGTCTTGCACCGTTGCCCAGGCTGGAGTACAGTGGCGCAATCTTGGCTCACTGCAACTTCTGCCTCCCGGGTTCAAGTGATTCTCCTGCCTCAGCCTATCAAGTAGCTGGGACTACAGACATCCGCTACCATGCCCGGCGAATTTTTTTTTTTTTTTTTTTCGTATTTTTAGTAGAGACTGGGTCTCACCGTGCTAGCCAGGATGGTCTCGATTTCCTGACTCCACCATACACCCCGCCTCAGCCTCCCAAAGTGCTGGGATTACAAGCATGAGCCACCTTGCCCGGCGACCTACTCTCTTTTTATTTCCATTTGCCTCATATACTTTTTCCAGCCATTTATTTATTTACTTATTTATTTAGAGACTGGGTCTCACTCTGTCGCCCAGGCTGGAGTGCAGTGGCGTGATCTTGGCTTACTTAAGCTCCGCCTCCTGGATTCAAGTGATTCTCCTGCCTCAGCCTCCCGAGTAGCTGGGACTGTAGGTGCATGCTGCCATGTCCAGCTACATTTTTTAATATTTTTAGTGGAGACGGGGTTTTGCCATGTTTGCCAGGCTGGTCTTCTGACCTCAAGTGATCCACCCACCTTGACCTCCCAAAGTGCTGGGATTATAGGCATGAGCCACCATGCCCAGCTAATTTTTTTGTATTTTTAGTAGAGACGGGGTTTTGCCTTGTTGGCCAAGCGGGTCTTGAACTCCTGACTTCAGGTGATCCGTCCTCCTGCCTTGGCCTCCCAAAGTGCTGGGGTTATGGGCGTGAGCCACCATGCCCGGCCTAAGCTTTTATTTTTAACCATTCAGAATCACTTTGAGGCTGGGTGTGGTGGCTCACGCCTGTAATCCCAGCACTTCAGGAGGCCAAGGCAGGCGGATCACCTGAGGTCAGGAGTTCGAGACCAGCTTGGCCAACATGGCGAAACCCTGTCTCTACTAAAAATACAAAAAAATTTAGCTGGGCATGGTGGTGCACACCTATAGAACCAGTTCAAGCACGGGAATTGCTTGAACTCGGAGGTGGAGGTTGCAGTGAGCAGAGATCGTGCTGCTGCAGGGCAACAGGGAGAGCCTTTGTCTCAAAAAAAAAAAAAAATGGGAGTCACCTTGGTTTAAATGTGTCTTTTGTATTGTAAAAGTCGTTGAGGTTTCTTTTGTTAGTCAAATTGAAAATTTTTATTGTAATAGGTGGATTAAACCTACCCACATTTATTGTTAGGACTGAAAAATTTGGCCTCAAATCCATCATAATATTTTATAATTATGTGTCTTTGTTATCTTTGCCATTTCTCTATGAGAGGTAGATATTTTGCTCTTTTATTACAAAACTTAGGGTGTGTTTGCGGGGGGTATTTAGGAAGGTTTGCATTTTTGTTCTAATCATTTACCTTTGTACTTACACCTTTTAAAATGCCCTCACTCCTTTGTTTGCTTATTTATCTGTGCATATGTGCATGCGTGTATGTGTGCGTGTGTGCGTGTGTGTGTGAAATTGCATCTGTGTGATCACAGTAAGATAATGATAGGCAACTGTGGAATTCTGTATCTACTTCGTGCTCCTCCTTACTGAAGAACTGGCAATAACAGATAACAGCTACCCACCGTGGCCAAGATAATAATCCATGATGGTCTCTTCAGGTCTACCTTCCCCTTCTCACTATTCTACTGATTGTGCTCTTTTTCTGTGGGCTCTGACTTGGTGTGTTTCTGTGATGGGAATGTGGCTTTTTGTTTGTTTGTTTGTTGTTGTTGGAGAGAGGAAGTTTCACTGTGTTGCCCAGGCTGGTCTCTAACTTCTGGGCTCAAGCGATCTGCCTGCCGAAGTGTTAGGATTACAGGCATGAGCCACCACGCCCAGCCTGAGGCTTCTTTGTTGCAAAGGCTTTCCTGGGGAATTTTTATTCTTTGCATTTGTAAATGCTGAATTCACATTTAGTGTGGAATCTCTGTCAGTTGATTTTTTTTCTGTAACAGCTTTGTTGAGATAGAATTAACATAACACAATTTACCCATTTAAAGTGTACAATTCAGTGTTTTTCAGTGTATTCGTAGAGTGTGCAACCATCACCACAGTCTAATTTTAGAACATTGTCTTCACCCCAAAAATAAACTCTATGCCCATTAGCCATCATTTCTCATCCCCCCAACCCCTTCTTCCACCCAGGCAACCACCAGTCTACTTTTTGTTTCTATGGATTTGCTTATTCTGGACATTTCACATAAAGGGAATCATATAATAGTGGTCTTTTGTGACTGGCTTCTTCCGCTTAGCATAATGTTTTCCAGGTTTGTCTGTGTTGTAGCATGTATTGGTACTTCATTCCCTTTTATGGTCAAATGATACGTATTCCATTGTATGGGTATATTAATACTACATTATATTCATTCATTCATCTTGCACATTTGGGTTGTTTTCACCTTTTGGCTATTATGAAAAATGTTCCTGTGGATATTTGTATACAAATTTTGTGTAGACATGTTTTCATTTCTCCTGGGTACCTATCTAGGAGTAGAATAGTTGGGTCATATAGTAACTCTATGTTTAACTTGTGGGGGAACTGCCAAACTTTTCCAAGTGGCTTCTCTATTTTACATTTCTACCAGGAATGTATGAGGGTTCCAATATTTCTACATCCCTGAAACACTTGTTATTTTGATGATGCCCAGTTTTATCTATTTTTTCTTTTGTTGCTTTGTTTTTTGTTTTGTTTTGATTTTTTTGTAGCAGCAATTGGAAATAATGTTGCTTTGTTTTTGATGTCCTAACTTAAAAATTATTTCCTGATCCAAGATCACACAGATTATTTTTATGTTTTTTTTCTAAATTTTGTAGATTTAGCACTTACATTTAGGTCCTTAATCCATTTTGAGTTAATTTTTGTATATGGTGTGAGGTAGGGCCAAGCTTTAACCTTTTGCTTGTGGATATCCAGTTGTCTTAGCACCCTGTGTTGATTTGTTTAACCTCTTAATATCTGGTGTATCTGTTTTTTTTCCTGCCAGTATCCCTTAAACCCACCTATAGTGTACATAGCAGTGGAACTGCTTCTACTAGTCTCTCTTGCTTTCTCTTCTTCTCCCATTTTCTAGTTGTAGTTTCTTTAACTCTGTCACAATGTGTAACAATTTTTTTTTTTTTTTTTTTGAGACGGAGTCTTACCTGTCGCCCAGGCTGGAGTGCAGTGGTGCAGTCTTGGCTCACTGTAACCTCTGCCTCCCGGGTTCAAGTGATTCTTGTGCCTCAGCCTCCCAAGTAGCTGGGACTACAGGTGTGCAACACCACGCCTTCTAATTTTTGTATTTTTAATAGAGATGGGGTTTCACCATGTTGGCCAGGCTGGTCTCCAACTCCCGATCTCAGGTGATCTGCCCACCTCAGCCTCCCAAAGTGCTGGGATTATAGGTGTGAGCCACTGTGCCTGGCCAATGTGTAGTAATTTTACACTAATCTTCCACCTTCATCCTTATCTTTCTTTTAGTGTCTTATATGTATATTTATACATTTTTAAATGCTCACCACCAGTCCTTTTGCTGACATTTCCCCCATTTAGTTGAATAAAGCTCATCTTCCAGTATATTCCTCAGGAATGGTTAGTGAGTGCAGAATTCCCTATACCTTTGTAAGTTGAAAACTGTTTTTCTTGTTGCCTTGATGTTTAAGGAACATCTTAACTGATGTAAAATCCTTGGCTCACATTACTTTCATTGAGTTTTATGTTTTAGTGCTGCTCTGTTTCTCACCTTGCCTTGTATTTTGTTTTTGAAAAATCTCATAATCTGATACTGATCCAGTTCTTTTGAACTTGTAAGTTATTTATTCTTTTTGCCTGGAAGTCTTGAGAATTTTATCTTTATGTTTGAAATCAAATAGTTTTTACTAGGCTGTATTTCAGACTTATTTGTTCTAGATTAATTTTCCTAGGTACCTGATGAGCCCTTAAATGTGTAGATTCAGGTATTTTAGGTATTTTAAAATTTCTGGAATGTGTTCTTGCATTCTGAGCGAATTATAGTTTTAAATACTAGTTCAGTTCTATTGTTTGGTTTTTCTTCTTCAGGGACTGCAATTACATGAATATTAGTTTTTTTCTCTACCTATTTGCTATTTTCACTGCTTTCTCTCTGACCCTTTCTTTCTTTCTCCCCGCTCCTCTTTCTCTCTCTCTCTCTCTCTTTCTCTCTCTCTCTCTCTCCCCCTCTCTCTTCCTCTCCCTCAATGTCATTTTTTGTTTTCTTGGTTGTTTTCATGCCTGTCTTCAATGTTCCTTATTAAGTTTTAATTTGAGTTTATTCTCCCTTGGCATGTTGTAATTTATTCCTCATTTTTGGGATAGTTGAGTCTTTTTCTCCCATTTTTTTTCTTGAGTCCCAACTTTTATTCTTTCATTTTTCCATTTTTTGTTTGTTTTTAATCTATTTCTGTTCTTAGTTTGTGAATTTCTGATTCAAGGTAGGTTTTTTAATATCCTCCAATGCTTTTGAATATATTTAATTCTATTTGTAGTACAGGCATACATACCTCAGAGATATTGCAGGTTTGGTTCCAGACCACCGCAATAAAGCGAATATTGTAATAAAGTGAGTCACACAATTTTTTGTTTCCTGGTGCACATAAAAGTTATGTTTATGCTATACTGTAGTTTGTTAAATGTGCAATAGCATTATGTCTAAAACAATACGTACCTTAATTTAAAAATACATTATTGCTAAAAATAAAATTGCTGATGGTCCTCTAAGCCTTCAGTGGTGCATCATCTTTCTGCTGATGAAGGGTCTTGCCTTAGTGTTATGGGCTCATGACCGATCAGGGGTTGGTTGTTGAAGGTTGGGGTAGCTAGGGCAATTTTTGGAGGGGGAGTGAAGTCTTGCTCTGTCACCCAAGCTGGAGTGCAGTGGCACGATTGTGGCTCACTGGAACCTCCATCTCCTGGAGGTTCAAGGGATTCTCCTGCCTCAGCCTTCCAAGTAGCTGGGACTACGGGTGTGTGCCACCACACCCAGATAATTTTTATATTTTTAGTAGAGATGGGGTTTTACCATGTTAGCCAGGCTGGTCTCGAACTCCTGGCCACAACTGATTTGCCCGCGCTGGCCTCCCAAAGGGCTGGGATTACAGGCATGAGCTACCGCGCCCAGACTAGGGCAATTTCTTAAAATAAGACAACAATAAGGTTTGTTGCATCAATCAACTCTTCCTTTTACAAAATATTTCTCTGGCTGGATGCTTTGGCTTACCCCCGTAATCCCAGCACTTTGGGAGGCTAAGGCAGGAGTATCTCTTGAGGCCAGGAGATCAAGACCAGCCTGGGCAACAAAGTGAAACCCTATCTCTGAAAAAATATAAGACAAAAAAAATTAAATAAGAGATTTCTCTGTAGCATAGATGCTGTTTGATAGCATTTTACTCACAGTAGAACTTCCATCAAAATTAAAGTAAACTGGTCAAATCCTGCTACTGCTTTATCAACTAAACATATGTAATATTCTAAATCCTTTTTTGTAATTTCAACAATGTTCATAGCATCTTCACCAGGAGGAGATTCCAATGAAGAAACCACTTTCTTTGCTCATCTATAAGAAGCAACTCTGCATACATCCAAGTTTGATCATGAGACTGCAGCAATTTAGTCACATTTTCAGGCTTTACTTCCTATTCTAACTCTTGGTGTTTCTACCACATCTGCATTGACTTCCTCCACTGAAGTCTTGAACCCCTCAAAATCATCCATGAGAGCTGGAATCAACTTCTTCCAAACCCCTGTTAATATTGATATTTTGACTTCCTCCCATGAGTCATGAATGTTGTTAATGGCATCTAGAATGGTGAATCCTTTCCAGAAGGTTTTAAATTGACTCCCCAGATCCATCAGAGGAATCACTATCGATGGCAGCTATAGTCTTACAAAACATATTTCTTAAATAACAAGACTTGAAAGTCAAAATTACTCCTTGATCTATGGGCTACAGAATGAATGCTGTGTTAACAGGCACAAAAACAGCATTAATCTCCTTGTATATCTCCATCAGAGCTCTTGGTGACTAGGTGCATTGTTAATAAGCAGTAATATTTTGAAAGGAATTTTTTTTTTTTTTTCCTGAGCAGTAGGTCTCAACAGTGGACTTAAAAATATTCAGTAAACCATGCTCTAAACAGAGGTTCTGTCACTCAGGCTTTGTTGTCCCATTTACGGAGCACAGGCAGAGTTAGTGTAATTCTTAAGGGCCCCAGGATTTTTAGAATGGTTAGTGAACATTGGCTTCAACTGGAAGTCACAGCTGCATTAGCCCGTAACAAGAGAGTCAGCCTGTCCTTTAAAGCTTTGAGGCCAGACATTTACCTCTATAACTGTGAAAGTCCCATCTTCTTTTTTTTTTTGTTTTTTTTTTTGTTTGTTTTTTGAGACGGAGTCTCGCTCTGTCACCCAGGCTGGAGGGCAGTGGCACGATCTCGGCTCACTGCAAGCTCCACCTCCCAGGTTCATGCCATTCTCCTGCCTCAGCCTCCTGAGTAGCTGGGACTACAGGCGCCCGCCACCGCACCCGGCTAACTTTTTGTATTTTTAGTAGAGACGGGGTTTCACCGTGGTCTTGATCTCCTGACCTCGTGATCCGCCCACCTCGGCCTCCCAAAGTGCTAGGATTACAGGCCTGAGCCACCGCGCCCAGCTGAAAGTCCCATCTTCTTTCAAGAGAAGGCTGTTTCATCTACACTGAAAACCTATTGTTTAACCACCTTCGTCAGTGATCTTTTGGATAACTTGCTGCAGCTTCTCCGTCAGCACTTGCTGCCTCACTTGGCCCTTTTATGTTATGGTGATGGCTTCTTTCCTTAAACCTCACAAGCTAACCTCTGCTGATTTCCAACTTTGCTTCTGCAGCTTCCTTTCCTCTCTCAGCCTTCACAGAATTGAATGGAGTTAGAGTCTTGCTCTGGATTGGGCTTTGGCTTAAGGGAACGTTGTGGCTGGTTTGAGCTTCTATCCAGACCACTCAGACTTTCTGCATATCAGCAATAAGGCTGTTTCACTTTCTTATACATGTATTCATTTAAGTAACACATTTAATTTCCTTCAAGAACTTTTCCTTTGCATCCACAACTTGGCTGTTTGGCCCAAGAAGCCTAGTTTTTGGCTTTTCCCAGCTTTCGATGAGCCTTCCTCACTAAGCTTAGTCATTTGTAGCTTTTGATTTAACTTGAAATGTGTGACTCTTCCTGTCACTTGAACATTTAGAGGCCATTGTAGGATTATTAATTGACCTCATTTCAATATTAGTGTGTCTCAGGAAGTAGGGAGGCCTGAGGAAAGGGAGAGAGAAGGAAGAATGCCCCATCAGAACACACACTACATTTATTGATTATGTTCACCATCTTATAAGGGCATGGTTCATGGTGCCCCCAATTACAATAGTAACATCAAAGATCACAGATCACCATAACAGATATAATAGTAAGGAAGAAGTTTGAAATATTTTGATAATTCCCAAAATGTGACATGACACAGAGACAAGAAGTAAACACGTGAGGTTGGAAAAATGGCACTGATAGACTTGCTCAATGCAGGGTTGCCACAAACCCTGCATTGTAAAAAACCCTGCATTTGTAAAAATGCAGTATCTGTGAAGCGCAGTAAGGCAGAGCACAACAAAATGAGGTGTACCTCTACAGACTTACTGTTTCCTTTTGCTTCATGGTTTTTTGGGGAGAAAATTTTCTCAGGTAGGAAATTCTGTTTTCTGGTCGGGCACAGTGGCTTTTGCCTGTAATCCCAGCACTTTGGGAGACTGAGGCAGGTGGATCACCTGAGGTCAGGAGTTTGAGACCAGCCTGGCCAACATGGTGAAACCTTATCTCTAGTAAAAATACAAAAATTAGTCAGGAATGGTGGCACGTGCCTGTAATCCCAGCTACTTGGGAGGCTGAGGCAGGAGAATTGCTGGAACCCAAGAGGCAGAGGTTGCAGTGAGCCGAGATCGCACCACTGTACTCTAGCCTGGGTCACAGAGCAAGACTCCATCAGAAAGAAAGAGAGAGAGAGAGGAAGGAATTCTGTTTTCCCACTCTTGTCAACACATGGGTGCCATCAGACTTTTAAATTTTTACAAATCTCATGAGTATGAAATAATATCTCATTATTTTCATGCTATTTCCTGGATTCTTGGGTGGAGTATCTTTTCATGTGTTTATTGGACATTTGTATTGCCTCTTTGTTGAAAACTGGAAGGATGGAGCTGCCATTTACTGAGATGGGACAGACTGTAAGAGGAGAAAATGTTGGAGGGAGATCAGGAGTTTGCTCAAGGACATGTTTACAGAATCCAGTGGGCTGTTGCATATGCAAGATTGGAGTGCATGGGATGGGTGTGAGCTGGAGATACAAATTTGAGGTTGTTAGTTTATAGAGGGTATTTAAAGGCATGAGACTGAATGAGAGTACAGACACAAGTCCAAAGACCAAAGTCACTATTTAGAGGAAGACTGGGTTCACTCTTAAGGGTCAGGGTGATGATGGGTAAGATGGGGAAAAATTGGCAAAAGAGACAGAAGGAATTGTTATAGAGGTAGGAGGAAAACCAAGAAAATGTAGTATTCTGGAATCCAAGTGAAGAAAATTTTCCAGGAGGAAGGTGTGTGAAATGCTCCTGGCAGCCATGTGTGGTGGTTCACACCTGTAATCCCAACGCTTTGAAAGGCCAAGGCAGGAGGATCTCTTGAGCCTAGGAGTTTGAGACCACCCTGGCGACATATTGAGACCCATCTCTACAAAAAATTTTAAAAATTAGCTGGGCATGGGCCGGGTGCAGTGGCTCAGGCCTGTAATCCCAGCACTTTGGGAATCTGAGGCGGGCAGATCATTTAAGGCCAGAAGTTCAAGACCAGCCTGGCCAACATGGTGAAACCCTGTCTCTACTGAAAGTACAAAGATTAGCCGGGTGTGGTGGTGCACACCTGTAGTCCCATTTACTTGGGAGGCTGAGGCACAAGAATCGCTTGAACCCGGGAGGTGGAGGTTGCAGTGAGCTGAGATCGCAGCACTGCTCTCCAGCCTGGGTGACAGAGTGAGACTCCATCTCAAAAAAAGAAAAGAAAAAAAAAAAGAAAAAAGAACCATATAGTAAATATTTTAGACTTTGTGGGTCACATACAGTCTCTGTCACATATTCTTCTTCTTCTTCTTTTTTTTTTTTTTTTTTTTTACAACCCTTTAAAATGTAAAAAGCATTCTCAGCTCAGGCTGTATGTTTAAACCGCCTCTCTTATCTATCAAGCAGCTGAACTAGTACTTGTCATTACCAGCTGATGCCCACTAAGCAATTGCAAACAAAGTTAACTTTAAAAAATAGCTTTATAATTTACTGGTTTAAAGTGTACATTTCAGTGGTTTTTAGTATGCTTGCAGAGTTATGCAACCATCTCCATAATATCTGATCTAATTTTAGAATATTTTCCTCACCCCAAAGCTAATGTTTTTACAGCTTCGAGGTATAATTTATATGCAATAAAATTCACCATCTTTGAATGAATAGTTTGAATTTTTTTTTTTTTTTTTTGAGGCGGAGTCTCGCTCTGTCACTCAGGCTGGAGTCCACTGGTGTGATCTCAGCTCACTGCAACCTCTGCCCCCCAGGTTCAAGCGATTCTCCTGCCTCAACCTCCTGAGTAGCTGGGACTACAGGCGCGTGCCACCATGCCCAGCTAATTTTTTGTATTTTTAGTAGAGACGGGTTTTCACCATTTTAGCCAGGATGATCTCGATCTCCTAACTTCGTGATCCACCTGTCTCAGCCTCCCAAAATGTTGGGATTACAGGCGTGAATGAGCCACTGTGACTGGCCCATTTGAATTTTAATAAAGCTAATTTTAATACTGGGCAAAGGAAAATGTTCTTAGTAATACTTCTTTTATCACATGCAATAAATCTCACTTGTAAGTATTTTATCCTAAGTGATCTCCACTTTTCCTTTAAAACCAGTGGTTCTGTAGCTCCTGGACCAGCAGCACCCACATCACCTGGGAACCTGCTAGAATGGGGCCCACCGCAGGGGCAGGGCCCAGCAATCTGTGTTTTAACCAGCCTTCCAGGTGATTCTAATGCACACTCAAGTTTGAGAACTACTCCAATGTATATTCCTGCATGGAATTGCTAGGCTGTGGGATATGGGCATGTTCGACTTTATTGGGTATTTCCAAACTACAGGTGACACTTGAACAACACGGGCTTGAATTGTGTGGGTCCACTCATATGTGGAGTTTTTCCCAAAGAAACGTGTATAGAAAATACGGCATTTGAGATATGCGAAAGCTGCCTGTGCAGAGGGACTTGGATATGCACGGATTTTGGCATATGTGGGGATTCTGGAACCAATCCCTTGAGTATACCAAGGGGCAACGGTATTTTCAAACTGGTTATACTGTACCATGTACAGTTCACCTAGCAGTAACTGAGAGTTCCCATTTTCACACATCTTTGCCAACATTTTTGAATATGCAACTTAAAAAACATTTTTGGCCTATCTGATGAGTGATCATAGCCCTTTGGCATATCAAATGGCTATGATCTTAATTTGTGTTTTCCCAGTTACTAATTAAGTTGAACATCTCATATGTTCATAGGTCATTTGAGTTTTGTGTTCGGTGATAATGGAGTCTTTTGCCTATTGAAATAAATACAATTATGTAAATAAATACAATGTGTTGAAATAATTGCAAAATAAACCCAGAATTCCCAAGGAGAAAGAAGCCCAGAGGGAAAAAAAAAGAAAGTCCAGGAAAGAGTCCTAGGGGATGTGATAGTTACACAGTCAGGAGAGAATAGGGGTTTGTCAAGCTGACTGAGGGAAGGCCATCCATGTGCTGGACCAGCACGGCCTGATCAGGGAAAGCGAGTAGTGTGGTGTAGGGGACTAGTAGGGTGTGTGGAGGAAAAGACACACATAAGGCTGGGAAAAAGGTAGGAAGCAACTAGATGTATTTATCTTACATTCATTTAATCTTTTTTGTTGAGCATTTGGGTTATTAGTTTTCGTGGGCTTTTTTTCTTTACTATTATAAATAAAACTGATACAAACATCTTAGTATACACAGCTGATTTTTTTCTTTTGAATTATTTTTTTAAAACAAGTTTAAACTGAAATTACTAGATTAAAGGAAAGGAGGTATGATTAGTTTCATAGTTTCTTACATGTTTCAAGATTACTCTCCATTAGTCATTAGGGAAATGCAAATCAAAACCACAATGAGATACCACTTCATACCCACTAGGATGGCTGTAGTCAAAAATACAGTAAGTGTTGGTGAGGATGTAGAAAAATTAGAACCCTCATACACTGCTGGTGGGAATGTAAAATGGTGCAGCTACTTTGGAAAAGTTTGGCAGATCCTCAAAAAGTTAAACATAGAGTTACCAAGTGACCCAGTAATTCCACTCCTAGGTATATACCCAAGGAAATGAAAACATATGTCCACACAATAACTTGTACACAGATGTTCGTAAGAGCATTATTTATAATAGCTGAAAGGTAGAAACAACCCAAATATGCATGGAGAGGTGAATGAATGAACAAAATGTGATGTACCCATACAGTGAAATGTCTATTATTCTACCATAAAAAGGGATGACGTACTGATACATGCTACAACACAGGTGAATCTTGAAAACATGCTAAGTGAAAGAAGCCAGTCACAAAAAAACCACATACTGTTTGATTCCATTTATATGAAATGTTTCAAATAAGCAGATCCATAGAAACGGGCTAAGCAGGGGAGGGGAGAAGTGGGGAGTCACAGCTAACAGGGTCTCTTTTGGAAGGGTGAAAATGTTCTACAACTAGACAGTGATAATGGTTGTATATCACTGTGAATATACTAAAAAACATTGAATTGTACACTTTAAATGGGTAAACTGTATGGCGTGTGAATTCAACATCAATAAATATGTTTTGTTTTTAAAAATGAAAAAAAGATTATGCTCCAGAAAAATTTTACTTTCTCATTATCATCAGCAATATTTTTGTTACTCCCCCCCCAAAAAATTACCACCTTTGGGTTTATTATTTTCGTTAAATTTAATAGGTATGAACTGATACCCAGAGTTTATTTAAATTGTAAGCTTCCCTATTGAATGTAATCTCTATCAGAGCAGGAAGTTTTGCCTGTTTTTGTTCACTGCTGTAGCCCTAGAACAGTGTCTGGCAAATAATTGGTACACAGCAAAATGTGTTAAATGATTACTTTTTTTTTTTTTTTTTGAGACAGAGTCTTGCTCTGTTGCCCAGGCTGGAGTGCAGTGGTATGATCTCGGCTCACTGCACGCACCGCCTCCCGGGTTCACGCCATCCTCCTGCCTCAGCCTCCCGAGTAGCTGGGACTACAGGTGCCCACCACCACGCCCGGCTAATTTTTTGTATTTTTAGTAGAGACGGGGTTTCACTGTGTTAGCCAGGATGGTCTCGATCTCCTGACCTGGTGATCCACCCACATCAGCCTCCCAAAGTGCTGAGATTACAGGTGTGAGCCACCAGGCCAGGCCAAGTGAATACATTTTAATACTTTTAATTACTAAGTAAACATTTTTTTCCTTTAGTGTTTTAATTTCGTAATACTTTGTGAGTTAATTGTTCTTAGCCTCAAAATCTTTTTGGAAAGAGGCTGTGTATAACTAAATGAATTGAATTGATTGTACTTCCTCTGATGAGTGATCTAGTTCAAGTTCTCTGCCTTTTATGCTTTTACTTTCTTCTGAGATTCAGGATAACAGTAGTTTGCAAACGTTTAAGTATGAGGACCGCGTTTTAAACTGATGTCTACGTAATAATTGTACTTTTTGTATCTGTGGGTGGAAAAACTGCATAGTGACAAGAAGTCTTTATATTTTAGTTTCACCATAGTATCTTCAGAAATTTGCAAAATCAAGGTGCATAATACGTGAGACATATACTTGTTTATTCGGTAGTCTGTGCATGGTAGCTATATGATCATTCATGAGCCCATGGCAGTTGTTTTAGAAGCCACCAGGGGATTGGGACCACTAAGTTAGGAACTACTTAATATTAGTATCAGAACTGAGGAGGACTACTGAGTTATGAATAATAGCTAGTATAGGAGATTATACCTACTTATGTATTTTTAAAAATCAGTTTCTGAAGCTATCAGTTTCTTTTAAAGACTGAAGAATATTTGAAAAACCAAGTTTAGAAGTGCCTTTTAATATTTACTTATTTAACATTATTTGTTTTAGCAAAAAACCAGAAGCAAACTAAATGTCTAATAATGTTCAATTACATTTTGGGTATATTTGTCTGGTGGAAAGTTAGGCAGCAGTTGAATATTCGAAATTGTAATTCTGACCGGCTGTGGTAGCTCACGCCTGTAATCCCAGCACTTTGGGAGGCCAAGGTCGGAGGATTGCTTGAGCTCAGGAGATCCAGACCAAGCTGGGCAACATGGCAAAACCCTGTGTCTACCAAAAATACAAAAATTAGCCAGGTGTGGTTGTGCACGCTTGTCGTCCCAGCTACCTGGGAGGTCAAGCATCGCTGGAGCCTGGGAGATCAAGGCTGCAGTGAACTGTGATTGCACCACTGCACTCTAGCCTGGGTGGAAGAGCAAAACCCTGTCTCAAAAAAAAAAAATTAAAAAAAGAAATTGTAATTCTTAGAATCCAACAATTTAAAAAACAGTGTATACCATCATGTATTCCTAAACATTTTAACTGTGATTATGTGAAGTGTTTCTGTACATGGTGAAAGACAGGAAAGTAGTAGTGCTTGTATTCAGATAGAGGAATTCTGGGTAATTTTTCCTCTTTTTGGACTACTTATTTAGCAGTTGCTGTGTGCCAGATACCAATAAGCTCTTTTTATGATTTAATTTAGGGGTCATTAAACTACAGTGCATTTGACTTGCCAGGCCTATTTTTGTATGACCCACTTGAGCTAAATAGTTTTTGTACTTTTATTTTTTTAATTAATTTTGACCAATATAGTGCCTTTAACCTAGTATATTTAAAATATTTTAACATGTAGTTAATATTAGAAATATATTAATAAAACGTTTTACATTTTTTATATGAACTCTTTGAAATTTGATGTGGATTTTATACTTACGGCACATCTCAATGTTGTCTAGTCACATTTTTACATTGTTAAAGAGTTGCTTTAAAAAAAAGAAGAAACAGATGTGACAGAGACCTTATATGGCCTGCAAAGCCTAAAATAGTTACTATTCGGCACTTTGCAGACAAGGTTTACTGATCCCTGATTTAATTCATTTTATCCTGACAACATTCCAATAAGAAGGGGTGCTATTATTATTTCCATGTTATAGATGAGGAAACTGAGGCACAAAGGGTTTAAGTAAATTGGCAGCATTCGCTGTGTTTTAGATCAAATTGTAGGCTCTTTCTACAAACTTGCTAATCCTGTGTTTCTTTGCAGTGTAAAAAGTGGATAGTGGCTCACGTGTCAAAGGATGGCACGGTCACGATCTAGATCCCCCAGGTGGAAGCACAGGTGAGCAGTTCTTAGCAGAGTAAGCTTGGGTTTGGGATGTGCTGTGACTTTCAATTTCACCAGTACTAGTAAACACTTAATAAGCTCATGAGACCTGGTTATTCACAGTAGGTACTTTATCATAGTAGAGGTTGTATTTCTACATTCTAGTAGCTGACAGCTTTGTTTAATCATAGAAGGTAGCTAGAGTTAATCCATAATGAAAAGCAAAGCAGTGGCCACAGCAGGAGAGAGTGAGAAATATCTTTGAGAGTATTACATTTTTTGAATTAGTGAGTAGTTTAGAATTCCTCAGGATGGATTTCATTTTATTTTTTCATAATTAATATGTTTAAAGAAATTTCGAGGTAGAAAATTGGGAGTTTCCTTTTGAATAGTTTGATTATAGTCCATTTCTCCTCTTTCCAGCTTGGTAGTATCAAAAGTATGTATCATTAGATTGGAGCAATTTAACCAGTCTTTATTGTACACCTGCTACAGGCAGGTTCTTGGTCTACAAAAGCAAATATGCCATCTTCTGTGGCTTCAGCAAGCACATGGTTGGGCTTTGAGATTGACACCATGGCCAACTATGATACAGTGGGGAAAGTGCTGTGCTACTTATTGGGACAAAGGATTCTGGATTTTCAGGGAGGAAATAATTGTGTTTTTGTGGAGGGAAATGGGGGTACTAAGAAAGTCTTCAAAGAAGAGATAAAAACAATTTTATCTGGGCATTTCAGATGTATAGAACTTCTAAAAGCAGAAAGAGTGAAGAGAAGTATTCTAGTTAAGGGGGAGAGCAGGAGCAAAGGCACCGAGCTGTAAATGTGACTAGTATTTTCTGAGACTTAAAAAGGACCATTATTTCACACAAAAAAGACAGACCAAGATTTTTCATGTTATGATAACTTGCCCATTTTGCTTATGCGTTTCGGTTATGCAGTAACTAATCAAGCTTTTGTCAACAGTTTTCATTTTGTAATTCACAGGAGCAACTTGTAATGGCAAGGAATTTGAGAAAGAAAAGGGAATGTAAAGAAGTGAATGATTTTAAAAGGGTATCACAGAGGTCTTTTTGTTTTTTTTTTTTTTTTTGAGATGGAGTCTCGCTCAGTCGCCCAGGCTGGAGTGCAGTGGTGCGATCTCGGCTCACTGCAAGCTCCGGCTCCGAGGTTCACGCCATTCTCCTGCATCAGCCTCCCGAGTAGCTGGGACTACAGGCAGCCGCCACCACCCAGCTAATTTTTTGTATTTTTAGTAGAGACTGGGTTTCACTGTGTTAGCCAGGATGGTCTCGATCTCCTGTCCTCGTGATCTGCCTGCTTCGGCCTCCCAAAGTGCTGGGATTACAGGCGTGAGCCACCGCTCCTGGCCCACAGAGGTCTTTTCTTGATAAGACAAAAGCCGCTGGTGAGGGGCACAAGAGACCCTGCCAAGCTCAGTGCCTGATTTCCAGGTTCCTTCTCAGGTTTCTTTGTTAAGAACTATAAAGGATCTGATATTTTACCCTACTTGAGAACTAACACATTATTAGCCTGCCACAGGGCACTCTTGGGTCAGACTCAAAGGCCTTTATTACTCAGAGTACAGCAAGCAGCTTGAGCTTCGTGTTCCTGTCATTCCCCTCACCCTCTGGGTCCCATGAGGGCTGGCACCGCAGAGCCACTGACTGGGTGCATGCTGTGAGGCAGCGAGCTTTCCATACAGGCAGTGTGGTTACAGTACAACTGAGGAACATGAGTCCCTTATCAGGGGCTGCAAATAATGGACAGCAAACACATCAACCCTTTTCCCTGAGGGAGACCCTATCTCTATCTTGCAACACTGCCTTAGAACAAAGGCTGTCAGTGCCTCTGCTCAAAAGGCGCTCACAAGGCGTGCAGAACTCAAGAGACTGTGGAGAATTGTCTCCCAACAGACTCCTTGAGTCTTTTTTGTTCCTTTAGGAAAACCGAAAACAATAGCAACTATTCCAGCAACCTTCTTCAGAAGAAAGGGACACTGTGCTATAAAACATATAAAATATCATGTCAAACCAATATTGAATGTGAAGTAAGGATTAAAAGTAAGTTATTGGGAATTCCATCCAGACTGGAAGACTTTTGACTCTGGCTGCCATCTTTTCTCCTTGGCTATGAAAGAGATGAAATCTTCCAGGAAGTCCTCAGAGGCTCCAGTTGCTTCCTCCTGTGATGAGGTATAGCCAGCTGGATGGCAGAGTTTCTGCTTTAGCTAAATAACACTTACCGGTATGTCTAGCTTGGTGACTCCAGAGGGCAATATTGCCAAGTTCAGTATATACATGAGGAAGGTAGATCTACCTCCTTTATTGTAGGGAGGGCACAGACTTATCATCGAAAGGAAAGGGATTCACTCATGGTTGCACCAACTCCATGGCAGCTTCTAAGAGAGAGCCATAACAGAAGCTGCAAGGATCACTTCCTCATTGATTAGAAGACATTAAACCCTCAGGGAGGAGATGGAGAAATTGGGCAGGTCAGATCGGGGGAAAGGTCCCCAGGTACAAAATGGAACTGTATTGTGTCCCAGATAGTGGCACACCTCTCTTTACGCCTAGGCAACCCAAATTGGTTTCCCTGAATACAGAAGCCTCAATGTTGGCAATGCTGAGGTACGGAGAAGGTAGTTCCAGAAAGGATGTGCTGTCCCTGGAGAGCATCATAGCTACTTTAAAGTATAACTTCACCAAAGTTACAAGCTCTGTTCGAACAGCACATCTTTCCGTCGATATGCAAAGGAACAGATCTGGGAACAAAAAGCAACTTACCTATGTTAGAGGTATTTCTGGAGGAATTAAGCATGAGATTCAAGTCTTAAGAGCCTCTTGTTCCCCCTTCTCCCCCGGTTGAGTACATGTGTTTTGCTCCTTGATACAACCTTAGTAGAGAAAGTAGACAATCAACTGGAGAAACTCTGGGCCTGGCTTGGTTCTGAGTTTGAATTGTAGCATCATGAAATCTTAGACTCTAATTTATTGTCAGAGGTGATGTTCAGTTTGCTGGAGACCCTCCTACACATTGATTTGTGTGAGTCTTGCCTTCCTGCTTGTTTCTTACCTGGCCTTTGAGCAGGATGTAAGCTTTTGCTGACTGGCCCTTTGAAGTCACTGCATCTTCTTTTGCCATTACTTTGCTGTCAGCAGTCTTCTAAAATGGATCCTGCTGTGTACCTAAGCTGGCCCTCCTCCAATGGGAAAGGTGTGCTCAGCTCATTTGGATAAGCACATGGAATACCTTAGGTCAGATGGAAAGAGTATGCTTGTTGATTGGGCAGTACTATAGTCAGACCCCCAAATGTACAATTAGAATGCAGATGTAGCAAATTGATGAATTTAGTTTGAGTGGAAGAATCTGAAGGATCCTAGGAAAAGCAACTGTTTTCGGTAGGTCATATTAAGACACACTTAGTTGATTATCTTTAAATGGATTACACTTTTCTGTGTTTGTTTACATAGGTCTTTATCGCCAGTACCTAGAAATGCTGAACACTACAAGCAAAGACATTCTCACGGGCATTATGGCTGTGAATATAGGAAGGATCCAAAAAGACCCGTCGCTTGGAGAATGGACAGTGAGAAACATGGACAGAGTAAACCAAGGATTCCCTCTCGTGGAAATATATATTACCAGTCTTATGAACATAGATCACCTTCCCCTAACATAAGAAACTCTTTAGAAAATGTTTATATGTATAAGCCTCACCGAGGATATTCGCCTGGAAGAGGGGACAGTAACAGGAGAGCTCAGTATATGCCCAAATACTCAGAGGGTATACCCTACAAAGAGCATGAGAGGAATTCTTATCCCCAGAAAGTGCAAGGAGGGTATAGTCCTGATGACCACAGAATTAGAGGAAGTGGAAAAGGAGGGAAACCACCTCAGAGGTCAATAGCAGATTCTTTTAGATTTGAAGGAAAGTGGCATGAAGATGAGTTGAGGCACCAGAGGATACAAGAAGAAAAATACTCCCAGTCAACTAGAAGAGGCTCTGAAGACTTTGAGACAAGGAGCTCATTTCAGAAGAGGTATAGGAAAACATTAAACCTGGGTAATTTGGTATAACGCCTCAAGTGAAAAGGTCTGTTTACTTTATGGTTGAAGATAACCACCTTGAAAAGCTTTTGTCTAAAAAGACAAAAAGCATTGTAATTTAGTTATGGTGTACTGGTTGTAGTGAAGTATTTCTTTTTAGAGTAAATCATGTTGATGGCTAGAATACTTTTAAAAGATGGTATTTTCCTCTTTAACTGCCTTATGCCTCTAGAATTGGCTTAAGGGATTATAGATTAACTTGCCACTGCATTCTGCATTTAAAGCCATGCTTCCCAACATTCTACACATATAAATTCTCCCTTTCTTCTCTCTATTGCAAGTGTAAACTGCTTTATGTCAACACAGGTATCCTGAGGATCGTGATTTCAGAAAATATGGACACACATCAAAAAGACCTAAAGACGTGGAGAGGTATGAAAGCAGAGAGCCTGCCAGGAATCCAAAGTGGAAGCCCGAGCATTCCCTCCCACCTTACCAAGAGGACACAGACCAGTGGAACCTTGGGCCCCAGACTTATCGACATGCTGAGAGGGAACACCCAGAGACCAGTTCAGCAACCAAAGTATCCTATGACTATCGTCACAAACGTCCTAAGCTCTCGGATGGGGACCAGGACTTTTCTGATGGGAGAACTCAGAAGTACTGTAAGGAAGAAGATAGAAAATACAGTTTTCAAAAAGGCCCTGTAAATAGAGAGTTAGATTGTTTTAATCCTGGAAGAGGGAGAGAGACTCAAGATGGACAAGTCAAAGAACCTTTTAAACCGTCTAAGAAAGACAGCATTGCCTGTACTTATCCAAATAAAAATGATGTTGATTTGAGGTCTAGTAATGACAAACGGAAGGAAAAAATAAAGAAAGAAGGGGATTGCAGAAAAGAGAGCAATTCTTCCAGTAACCAACTTGATAAAAGTCAAAAACTTTCTGATGTGAAACCCTCGCCTATCAATCTTAGGAAGAAATCACTTACAGTTAAAGTAGATGTGAAGAAAACAGTAAATACATTCAGGTATTATCTTTGTTTTTTCTTTATGATATTTAATAATGTTTCTACAATCTTTATTTGCAGCTTCCAAAATGGAATTAATAATGTGTTTAGAGTCCATCGAGTGGGAGGGATTGCCAAGAATTTTCCCCAAAAAAAGCCCTGTAGTGAGGCTGTTTCCTGTGATTAGTTACATGGGAGCGATTTCGTGTCTCCTTGTTTCCACGTCCTATCTCCAGATGCTTCTTGGATGTGGGGCATTCTGTGGAGTTGTTCCTCTTTACAAATTCACTTGTTTTTATGCTGCCAGGTTTTCCTTATCCAAGGATTAGCTAGGTAGAGTTCAAGAAAACCTAGTCCTTGCTCAGTTTCTCAGAGCCTGTGCTTTCTGTTGCCTGAGATTCAGAGAATTTTTTGAGCTGAAAGGGACCTTAGCAGGACCTAGTTTTATACAGGAGGAGAGCGCGGCCCTGAGAGATGAAGTGACTTATCTAATTCAGAGTGGCTTGGGCTCAAATCCACGTATTCCCTTATGACTCAATGAGGCAGGTGACTTAATGTGGTTTTTGCTGCCATCTCAAAATGACTGGGGCTCAACCAACTAGATTCTCCCAGGTAGAGGAAATTACACCATAATCTGAGAAGATGCCTGTTTATAAGACATTTACTTTAGCCCTTAATGATTCTTTAAAAAAATAGACTATTGTTGTTATAGGTTACATTCTCTTAAAGCAGACTCATGTGCTTTGTTCCTCGACAAATATTACTTCCATTTAGTGTATATAATAAGGTACTACAGTTGGCCTAAAACTAAACGGCCAAAACTGTTCATGACCTTAATATGCTACCAGTATGTGAATGAAAAGGGGTGGGCCATGTTGATTTGGTATGTTTATATTCATGCTTGACTCATTTGTATTTGAACCAAAAATGAGAGAAAACAAAATCCAAAGGGTAGAATGGGGAGGTAAACCCACAAGTCCTTTTTTGTAAAACAAAATATTTTTTGTTCCTTTTTCTTTTCTCTCCTTTTCTTTTGAGACAAGGTCTTGCTGTGTTGCCCAGGATGGAGTGCAGTGGCATGATCACAGCTCACTGTAACCTCAAACTCCTGGGCTCAGATGATCCTCCTGCCTCTCCTGTGTTGGCCTCCTGAGTATCTAGGACTACAGGTGCATGCCACCATGCCCAGCTAATTTTTTTCTTTTTTTGTAGACACAGAATCTTGCTATGTTGCCCAGGCTGGTCTCAAACTCCTGGCCTCAAACAGTCCTCTCACATCGGCTTCCCAGAGCACTGGCATTACCAGCCTGAGCCACTGTACCTGGCCTTTGTTCCTTTTCTTAAATTTAGACATGGCAACACCCCACCTCATAGTTCTTTTGCATTCATTGCGCTTATAGAAAATGTTTTTAAATATACGTATGTGCATTTATATATGTGCTCAGAAAGCATTTATAAGTATGATTATATTACAGAAAGTTCACGAAATAAAGGGGGGGAATCATCCATAATTCTACTACTATACAACAATTTTATTTGCATTTTAATCTAGTTATTTTTCTATGTATATTTATACATGACTGCTGTGGTATCATATTAATAATTTTGTATCTTTTTACATATGTCTTAAATAATTTTGTGCTATTATATCTCCTACTAGTTCTTCATCTTAAAAGCACAAAAGCTTCTGTAAGTACCAAGTTTAAGAATGTTACCTTAAGGGCTGGGCACAGTAGCTCATGCCTGTAATCAGAGCACTTTGGGAAGCTGAGGTCGGAGGGTCGCTTGAGCTCAGGAGTTTGAGGCTGCAGTGAGCCATCATCGTGCCATTGCACCCCAGCCTGGGCAATAGAGTGAGACTCTGTCTCAAAAAAGAAAAAGAAAAAAAAAAAAAGGGAGGGGAGCTTGGATTATTGGATTACATTCTGATGGCTATGAGATATACATATATAACATATAGCATACACACTTTTCTTTCTTTCTTTTTTCTTTTCGAGACAGGGTCATGCTCTGTCACCCAGGCTGGAGTGCAGTGGTGTGATCATGGCTCACTGCAGCTTTGAACTCCTGGGCTCAAGTGATTCTCCTGCATCAGCCTCCTGAGTAGCTGGGACTACAGGCATGCACCACCACACCCAGCTAATAAAAAATACTTTGTAGAGATAGAAATCTTGCTGTGTTTCCCAGGCTGGTCTCAATCTCATGGCCTCATGCAATCCTCCCTCCTTGGCCTCCCAAAACACTGGGATTACAGGCATGAGCCACCGTACCCAGCCTTAAGCTTTTTTTCTATCCAACGTTCTATTTTGCAAATGTTCAAACATACAGAAAAGCTGAAAGAATTCCACAGTCAATGCCTGTATACTCACCACCTAAAGTCTACAATTAACAGTTTACTTTCATAATTACAAATGTGTCTATTCATCTATTGTTCCACCTTATTTTTTGGATATTTTTCAAAGTAAGTTGCAAATGTCAGGACACTCCCATTTAGATACCTTATACATTTTTGTTTACAGTTCTTCTTTTTTCTTTTGAGGTAAAATTATATACAATCAAATGCATAAAATTTTTTAACTTTTTAATAAAAGTAGGCCGGGCACGGTGGCTCAAGCCTATAATCCCAGCACTTTGGGAGGCCGAGACGGGCGGATCACGAGGTCAGGAGATCGAGACCATCCTGGCTAACACAGTGAAACCCCGTCTCTACTAAAAAATACAAAAAACTAGCCGGGCGAGGTGGCGGGTGCCTGTAGTCCCAGCTACTCGGGAGGCTGAGGCAGGAGAATGGCGTGAACCCGGGAGGCGGAGCTTGCAGTGAGCTGAGATCCGGCCACTGCACTCCAGCCCGGGCGACAGAGTGAGACTCCGTCTCAAAAAAATAAAAATTAAAAAATTAAAAAAATGAAAAATAAAAGTAATGATGTGGCCAGGTGCAATGGCTCACACCTGTAATCCCAGCATTTGTGGGAGACTGGGGCAGGCTGATTGCTTGAGCTCAGCAGTTCGAGACCAGCCTAGGCAACATGATGAAACCCCACCTCTACAAAAAAATACAAAAATTAGTTGGATGTGGTGACATGTGCCTGTAGTCCCAGCTTCTTGGGAGGCTGGGATGGGAGGATTGGCTTGAGTCTGGAAGATCGAGACTGCAGTGAGCCATGTTTGTGCCACTGCACTCCAGCCTGGGTGACAAAGCGAGACCCGTCTCAAAAATTAAAACTAAAAACATAAAAGTAATGATACCCCCATGTTTAATAATGAAGTGTGTTATAGTGAAAAGAGAATTTAAAAATTGTAACACTTCTAAAGAATGCTAGAAATACCAGTTTTGAAGAGTTTTATTTTGATAGACCTCATTAGAGATACTGAACAGTTAATTTTATAATTTGATATGAGAAATGGAAGCTTGATCTTTATCATGTGTCACGAAAATGAGCTTAAAATGGAGGCTGCTGCATCTTTTATTTTGAATTTATAAACTATGATTTTGTGAAATCTTATGATCTGTCACTGGGGTCTGGCAGCATACCAGGGCCATTTGAATACCTGCCCAGGGCCTGCAGGATGGCTTGTGTAATAACCTCCACTGCAAATCCTCTCTGTTCAAAGACCTGAAAAATAAATAACTGAGCAAATATATGCATCTTTTCAGTATGATAAAGCGTCATAGTCAACAAAATCTTTATTTCCTGGTGAATGGGTTACGGATGAATTTTGTGGTTTGGATTTAATTGTATGTGGACTGATCCATAAGACAAAGATAATGCCCTCAGTAGAATTATGTTTTCATCTATTAATATAAATTAGATTTTTCTTTTCTAGAAAAGAGTAAAATAATCATAGAGTGCAGAGAGAACTTTATTTATTGGTTAACATCTAGAGAGTTCATCTGCTTTTTTTTGGAAATGCTAAAATGGTTAATTTGGTGCACTTGTTTACTTAGCTTTGGTTGAGAATTGATGTTTGTTATTCCAATTGTCAGTGTGGTTGAAAACAAAAGGTTATCACTCTGTGAGTTTTTTAGATTCTAGTTTGTATCTAGAACAGCAGTAGGTAAACACTTGCTTGAATGTTCACCGCATAGTTAATACTTCTGTTAAGAAAGACTGTATTCTAATTATCCACTCTGTCAGAAACTTCATTATCAGAAATTACATCTGAGTCATAATTATATGTTTCAGAATGTAAGTTAGGGAATCACAGTATGAAAATTTCTACTAAGGTTGTTACATATGCAAAACATTAACTGTTGTATATATGCATCTGAAAGTTTTGGGGCAGACAAATGCAGGTGTTAGTTTAATGTTGGGCTGAGTGGGTGAGGGATTGACCCTTGGCTAGGCCAGGAAGGAAGAGGAGGAGGGAGAGGGAGGAGGGAGGAGGTGGTACTAATATCTGGAGCAGAATAAGCTGCTGCTGATGGATCAGAGGCTTCTTTGATCTCCTGGGAAGCTGATACGAGACACCTGGGACATGGGGAAGGTTGTCCATCAGCATTCATGGCTATCAGAGTTGATGGTGGACTAAGTACGTTGGCCACATTTGCTTCTAATCCTTTATTTCCCACTGAAGAGACACAGAGCCTCTCTACCCCTATCAGCTCTTTTCCCACTTTGAAAGGGGATGAGGTGGGTGATGGGCCCCAGAGGACATTGGAACCCTGACACTCTGAGGAAATGGGTGTCATGCAGGCAGGGAACAATGTGAAAAGCCATAACTGAGATTGAAGGAAGGGAACCTAGTCACATAAGTTCACCTATGATGGACACTGTTCTGCTGGAGGCAAAATAAGCTGCAGGTGGGGATATTTTTTATACCCAGACCTGCCACCTTGCTGTTACGTAGCATAAAAAACTAAAGTTCTCCCCTACTTTAATTTCTCATGTGCATTTTAAAATCAAAAATTAATTGAGAGAAGGTTCCCTTTCGTTCCTATTTTTGACCCTAGCTTCTCTTGGTGTCTCTTAGGAGGCCTTGTATAGGGATTCTGTTGGCAGTTAGAGTGCATAGGTTTTTGTCTTCCTGTGGACCACTGATCAGCTTTGTGACATTGGGCAGGTCACTTGGCTATAACCTTTTGGGCCCAAATTAGCCTACAGTTCCTCCTGGCTCTATGAGTCTGCTTGGATTGGCCATGTGTTGGTGACCATTGAAGCTGAGTCGACAGACACATGGAGGATCATCATGTTCATCTCTGAACTTTATATTTGAGATTTTATATTAAAAATATTAAATTTAAATTGGTCTAAGTTAAGCAAAAAATTAAAAAAAGACAAGAAAGTTAAAAAAACAAAATTAAATTGGCCTCAGTTAAAATGTTGAAGTCTGGCTGGGCATGGTGGCCCATGCGTGTAATCCCAGCACTTTGGGAGGCCGAGGCAGGCAGATCCCTTGAGCTCAGGAGTTTGAGACTAGCCTGGGCAACATAGTAAAACTCCGTCTCTACAAAAAATACAAAAATTAGCCAGGTGTAGTGGTGCACACTTATAGTCCCAACTAATCAGGAGGCCAAAGTGCGAGGTTGGCTTGAGGAGACAGAGGTTGCAGTGAGCCGAGATTGTGCCACTGTCCTCCAGCCTGGGTGACAGAGCCAGACCCTGTCTCAAAAATAAAATAAAAATAAAATGTTGAAGTCCTCTCTCCGTCTCTCTCTCTCTCTCTCACTCTCTCGCTCTCTCTCTCTCTCTCTCTCTTGCTCTGTCACCCAAGCTGGAGTGCAGTGCTGTGATCACGGCTCACTACAGCCTTGATGTCCTAGGCTCTAGCAATCTTCCCACCTCAGCGTCTCGAGTAGCTGGGACTATAGGCACACACCAACATGCCTGGCTATGCTTTTTTTTTAAATTTTTAGTCGAGATGAGGTCTTGCTATGTTACCCAGGCTGGTCTTGAACTCCTGAGCTCAAGCAATCCTCCTGCCTTGGCCTCCGAAACTGTGCAGCCTCTCGAGTAGCTGGGATTACAGGCGTGAGCCACTGCACTTGACCTTATCATCTCTTTAGCTGAAACACTCATTTCAAATTGACCAAGTCATTTTTGATTCATTATTTATTGATTCAGTGGGTATTTTTTGAGGACCTACCCTGTGTGAGACAGTCTGTTAGGGTGCCCTGGGACTAGAGTGCTGCATACAATTAGGTTTCTCCTCCTTTGGTTTATTGGAGTGCATGTGTGACTCAGCAGAAGATGGGTGGTACCAAGCTGGGAAATTGAAGAGAGGCATCATGTAGTTGACATGTGAGCTAGGCTTCAAAGGCTGGTATATTTCACACACATGGAGATGAGGCAAAAGAAATTTTATATTTACAGGTTAACAATGGCAGTAAAACATACACAGCAACTTTGACCTGTGTGGTTTTGAGCAGTGAAAAGGAATAGAGGGAAAGGAGACTGAAAGGTAAGAATGCTGCAACTGCCAGCCGGATTTGACATCATCAGCTGATAGGAGGGCCGGCAGCCCAGTTCTGGCTGCCAGAGGGTTGCCGTCTATGAGGTAGACTGAATACATGTTGGGACTGGGGAGGCCCACTAGAGGACTTTTGTGCAAAAAGTATTGAGATGCGGAATGAGGGGAGGAGTAATCTTCCTGAACCTTTTCCCTCAACTCCACAATTTCTAAATTTGTTCTTAGGAAGACAGGAGCAAATTATATACAGTCATGCATTGCTCAACGATGGGGATACGTTCTGAGAAATGTCTTGTTAGGCGGTTTTGCCACTTTCTGAAGATCATAGAGTGTATTTACACAAACCTAGATGATGTAACCTGTTACACACCTAGGCTATATGGTAGAGCCTATTGCTTCTAGGCTACAAACCTGCATAGCATGTTACTGTACTGAATACTGTAGGCAACTGTAACACATCAGTAACTATTCGTGTATCTAAACATATCTAAACCTAGAAAAGGTACGCTAGAGATACAGTACCACCATCATTTAAGTGGTCATTAATGGAAACGTCGTTATGCTGCATGTGACTGTAATTGGGAAAGTGCTTTATATGAACTGGAGGATGCTGTATGAAATGTTAGTTATTAGTTGGAAGAAGACAGAAAGGAAAACTTTATATGTGTCATACGGATTTTGATATATATGAGAAGCTTCCAGAGGGCAGGGGAATCTTGGTTTTGGCTGCTGTTGGGTTTTTTGTTGTTGTTTTGCCATGCAGTTCGTTTCTTTGATGAGTCCTAAGTGTGTACAAGAGGAAATTAAGGTTTAATGTAGCTTTTTATGTTTTCTTGGTTATTACCCACAACGCTCAGAGAACATCAGTGGAAATATCCTCAAACAGAAAAATAAACGGGGAAAGTGCAGTTGAGGGAACAAAGGATCTTGGAAGATTTAATGAAACTAGTACCAGAAATAGTATTATAATAGAGATTTTTGGCTGTATTTTAATTTTTTAAATTGTCTAAAATGCATCTCAAATGAGAACATTTGATCTTTTTAGCTTAACTACTTGCTTTGCGGGTATTTCCTGAAATTATTAACTTGTTAATCAATCCATACCATAGAAAATAGTAAAAAGTAAAATGTGAACCAAAAGATGATTACATTTACAAATATAAATATTTAGGACATTTTGCATTCTCGTATCTAAAGAGAGTTTTTCTTGTACCAAAAGTATCATAATTATTTTTAAAAGACTAAAATTTGGAGGTTTTGCTATGTTAATGTATATTTTCTAGAAAATGATAATTTTATTTTTTTCTTAAATATCTTGTAGTAGAGGAACTCTAGGATACATTTTAAGAGATAACCGGTTTAAACACTAAGATTTCAGGAATTAAATATATAATAGCTTCATAGTTAAAAGTATATAACTCCTGCGGATTGAGGATTGAGCATGGAGTGGGGACAAGAGTTTCAGCAGTAATTTGTAAGAAATTTTAAGTAAATGTTAATAATTACCCATTGGAAAACTGAACATCTTTATCAGCTTATTTCCTTTTGGGATAAACTGAGGCTGCCAGAAAAAACCTTATCAACTGATCTCCTCTTGTGTATGGACCATTTGTATAGTTCTATTTAAATATACTAGTTTCCTCCTATAAAATGTTTTTAAAGGCTATTTTTTTTTTTTGGTATGGCACAGGAATTTTGTAACTTTAAACCCCCTTAAACAGAGAGCATTTGTAATTCTTTGTTAGTGGAGGTCGTTACAGGGTGTTCTAACATTTGCCAGCAAATGTCTCTTAGCTAGTTATCACATACACATTGGGAAGCTTGGAGCAAATTAGGAGGAAAGAAGGGAAATGCGCCTTCTTCCTAATGAAAGTCCTTCTAATGAATCAACGAAACCACAGCAGTGCGGTCAACCTGTTACATTTCTGTGTTTCTGCCTTGGCACGGAGTTGTCCCTGGCAATGCTGGTCTGAGAGCAGGGAGCACGGAAAGTCAGATGGAAGCATTTCCTCTGATAAGTTATAAATAGACACTCAAAACCATTTTATTAGAGGAGCTAAAATTTTTAAAGAATATCTGTAAGCCCCTTATAACCCTGCAGCAGTTTAGATATATGGCTGTTACATGACTTAAATAAATAAATACATATGTGCATGCATGCACTCGTACCCCCAGACACATCTGTCTGTTTGCTTTCTGCTATATGATGAGCTATTCCAGTGGTGCTCTGTTATTTAAAACATACTTCAGGGCTGTCTTTCGGATTTATCTTCTGAGCCTGTAATGTAGCCATTAAGAACCCCAGCAGTTGCAAATGTCAATTCTTTGGACAATGAACTTGATTTTTGAGAAGAGCCAAAAGCAATTTAGAGTTAAGTACAGAGGAATAAGATAGGTACAAGCTGATTAGTGCCATTTTGGGTCCAAAATGAGATATAATTATAAAATAATGAGAAAATTTCTTCATTGATGCATAAAGTACCTCCAGACAAAGAATTTCTGAGTAGTTTTAAGCAAGCACAGCATTCTTGGAATAAGGTATAGTTTTTCATTACAACACTTGGAAGACGTGTTCATTTGAATGCTCAATCTCTGGGATGTGAGACAAAGCAACCAAGACGTCCATTGTCTCAGGGTCATGGCACCTTCCCCATAGGGCTATTGTAAAGATGAAATGAGATAATGTTGGTAAGCTCTAAGCCCCCATGTTTGGCACGTGGTAAGCCCTCAATAATAGTTAGCTCTGTATCATAACCATTAGTTTGTAAAAGTACTTAGAGGTCAGGAGAGCTCTTAACAAAAGTTATAAGATTCAGAAGGCGTTAAAGTGGTAAGATAGCTGGGGTTATATAATAAATGGTAGTATTTCTTTATGGCTACATTGAGGGTGAACACTGTAGCTGGTGTTAATGATTATAACTTTGCCTAACAGCTAAGACTATTTTCTGAGAATTTAGTGAGACTTTGTAATTAAGTTAATCTCTTAACAGAATTTTATTTCAAAATACAATTCTAAGCTTATTACTGATATAAAGATATAAGGATTTTTATTAAGTTAGAGAGGTTCTTATGTTTGATATCGGCTTTTTAAAGTGTGGTAGTATTTCAAGATAAAATAATTTTGCTGGACTAACAATGTTTTGGCCATTTGGAAGTAGAAAATAATCTAATCAATTACATTTTGCATAGTAAGTGTCTTGAATACTTTGTGTTTTTGAAGTAAAAATTGTTTCACTTAGAATTTGAAGGATTTTATTATTAAAGTGGCAAATATTTAATGACCTCTGATTTGAAAGAACTCAGAGCCATGTATCTGTAGTTAATTTCTCCTACTTGTTATTGTACATGTTTTATGGCATGGAATTTAGTGCCTTAATTATAAGAAAAGATATACATCTTTTTAGTTTTGTAGCTATCTTAATTTTTGATAAATTCTTTTCTCCACAAAATAGTTTCAAATTTAGTTAAACATTTGCAAATTATTCTAGGGTTGCTTCTAGCTATTCCACAGAGAGACAGATGTCACATGATTTGGTTGCTGTTGGCAGGAAAAGTGAGAACTTTCATCCAGTGTTTGAACATCTTGACTCAACTCAGAATACTGAAAACAAACCTACAGGAGAATTTGCTCAGGAAATCATAACAATAATCCATCAAGTTAAAGGTTGGTATATTTTGCACATACATTAGGGATAACACAAAAGTAATATAGTAAGTTTTCACAAGATACAGGTAAACACCTGCAGTATAGTTTAATAGTAATTAATACTTCATTGTAAGCTAGACTGTGAATTAGGAAATCTTTTGAAGAGAGTATCAGGCATTCATTTGAGCCTAGTTGTTCTTTATATGTAGTTCCAATAACCTTGTGCTTCAAGTGTTAGTAGATTGGAAATTGCAAGATAGAAAGGGAGAGGCTGGCTGCTGCAAAAGACAAGGCATACTGAGAGCAGTAAGAAACAATAACTGGGAACCTAACAGGGAGGAAAAAGCAACAAAAATAGATAGGAAACTCAAGAAATCAGGAAGCCTAGGTCATTTTATGATTCTTAAAGCCCCCTGAGGGCATTACTAGGACTTTGAATCTTAAGGATGATGCTGAGTGATCAATTAAACTTCTAGTTTGCTTTGGCATTCTTTATGTCTGGGAGTTGCGTAATAAATACCTTTAATGGTTTGCATTAATTGTTTTGTTTTTGCTCCTGGCGAGTTTCCATTAATTGGAAAATTCAGTGATATAGAACAACTTTCCCCAGTGATGCTACACAAATAAGGCAGTTGTAGGTATTACAAGCTGGAGGCCTTCAAGAATTTAAAATTTTTTATTTTGTACTTCCTACTAGACAATTGCATTAATCTTTCTTACCTTCATAAAATATATTTTGAAAATGAGGTTTTTTTTTTCTCTGCGTCCCTCAAACTGAGGCATGTATTTACTTTAAAGCACATAGTTTGTCTGAAACAGTTCATCCTCTCAGCTCCAGTCCCTCTCACCCAAAGGAAATGTGATTCTTGGCAGAAATGGAGCTGATTTGCAGAAAAATCCAGGAGATTGTCCCAGAACAGGAACAGTAAATTAGGGAAGAGGATTGCTTAAGTAGCATTCTGATGGGCCAAGTGTGTTCTCTTTCTCTGTATCCTATTAAAAGTGTGTAGCATAGCTGATTTCTAAATGTTTTCATGCACTTTAATGTGAATTAAAGTAAAGTGGCATTAGAAGGACTTCTGTGATATGCAGACATAACAGTTAGTATTTGTTTGAAATTGTTTTGATGTTTCAGGCTTGTTTTTGAAGTTACTTTTTATTTTCATTCAACTGTGAAGCTCTGTGCCATCTTTACTTTCAAGCATAGTAAGTCTTACCTTGGAGAAGAAAGGTCCTTGTTTTGAAAGAGCCATTGTCTTTTCCCCTGAACAAGTAAGCAGGCATGTCAGATAGAAAGAAAATTCTTTGATTAATAAATCAGGCGTTTTTACTCTTGTTTGGGCTTGGGAAGGCACGTGAGCGCTACAAATTAGTCTGCGAAATAAGTTTGGGTCGCACACATTGTTAAGAGAAAACAGGTTGAATTTTAAAAAATAATCCCTTATTTCTGTGCTTATATGTAATCTTTTAAGTGAAATCAGCTTAACATTGAGATAAAACTGTTTGTTTCCCTTTTCAGCAAATTACTTTCCATCACCTGGCATTACTTTACATGAGCGTTTCTCAACAATGCAAGATACACACAAGGCAGATGTAAATGAAATTACATTGAATTCAGATCCAGAAATACACAGGTAATGATTGATTACCATATTATACCCATTTAACTAATGGGGATAAACCTCAGAAAATATTTGGGAAGGTGCTGCTTTCTGAACCTGCTCACCTGGGCTTGCTGTAGACTCTAGGATTCCATTTTCTTCACAAAAATAATAGGATAATCCAAGCATTATCTGGCCACTGCACTTTGATGGAATGAATAGGATGCACTGAAAACATTGACTAGCATTGTTTAAATGTGTAGGACTTTGAAAATACTTACATACCTAACTTCACTTCTGCTGTCAATAGTAATTGCTGCCTGAGGTCCTCAGTAGAAGAATGAAAGACGGTTGTTAAGCCATTGAAATCATAGGTTGCTTCATGTGGTCACAAATAGGTGTTCTGAGGGCAGCCAGATGAAACCGTGTGTCTTCTGCTGGCACTTGTTGGAGCAGATGGCGTACCCTGTCTTGTGAGCTGATTTGAATACATGTGAGAATGCGGTATATCGCCAGAGCAAAGGTTGAGATTACACAGACTACTGATTTGAGAACCACTGAATCTTCCCTGTAATATGATTCATAGGATATGAATATCCTGGGAGACTGCCATATAGGTGAAAAACTATCTGGTAGCAAGTTTCTTTTGCTTTCTCCAAAACATACTAGCTTTATTTCAAATTCTATTCTGTAATAGTAGAATCAAGGTATCAGTGTATAACATAATTATTTAATTGTACTATGCCTTTATTATTTTAGGAGAATAGACATGTCTTTGGCCGAGCTTCAGAGTAAACAAGCTGTGATCTATGAATCGGAACAGGTTAGTGAATACAATTTTTGATGAGAAATTATCTTATTGTTGTACTAATGGCAAGGAGATTGGTGGTTGGGAGAGAAAACGGAGTTACAGTACATGAAGAAGGAGGATTGAAACCCAGGAATCTGAAATTAAAAAGCTCTTCAGGTGATTCTGACTATCAGTCAGGTTGGAGTGAGAATACTGACAAAAGACAAAAATATTCCCTAAGAGGGACAATCCCTAAGGATAACAGCTTTGTAAAATTGACACGCAATTACAGCATTTGATATTCATCCCCAAACTCCACACTGTAAAGCTTATGGAAAGTATATTAGATACCTATTTTTTTTTTCAAAGCAATCTTGTGGAATATATTTTTAAATTGTACATGGAATGAATGCACAGGAACAAAATTTCATTTGATATTGCCCTTCTGTTTACTGCAGAATGTACGAAACATTCTGTGGAATATGAACTAGCAAAATAAGGGAAATAAGGGACTAAATTTCTTTATTCATGTGTTGTGTGTGGTTCCCATCCAACACCTCCCCTCCCACCTCCCGTTTCTTTGCTAATTAAAAAGACTGTCTTAACTAGCCAGGAGGGAAGAAAACTGGCTCTTGTTTTAGAAGAATTATATCAAGTTCTAAAAGAACTGCTAATTTATTCATTGAGAATAAAGAGTTTTTGTAGAGGAGATATTTTAATACATTTCTGATAGAATATATAAATAATTTTTTTCACTTGTGAAATGATTATAATTTTTGCTGAATTTATGGAGATAGGTTAATTTGTTGAACAAATGATATTTTCAGACAATTTCTAATCATCAAAGTCCTATAATCAACTTACAGGAAATCTGTGCTGTTTTTGAAAATCACCTATAATTTAGTCATTTAACACAGAATATTATTTGATCATCTTTTCTGGCAGTCTTACAGCTTGCATTTTAACGTAGTCACTGTCATAGTATATGTAGTTTTATATGCTTTTTTCTTTTTACTTGATCCATAATAACATTCCTTTTATGTAAAATCTCTGAATTCGCCATGACCTTTTATGATTGAGGCTTTTTAAATTTTGTTTTGAGGCAGAGTCCTGGTCTCACCCAGGCTGGAGTACAGTGGTACAATCATGGCTCACTGCAGCCTTGACCTCCTGGGCTCAAGTGATCCTCCCACCTCAGCCTCCTGAGTAGCTAGGACTACAGACATGTACTACCACGCCCGGCTAATTTTTGTATTTTTTGTAGAGACAGGGTTTTTCCATGTTGCCCAGGCTGGTCTTGAACTCCTGGACTCAAGGGATCCACCCACCTCGTCCTCTCAAAGTGCTGGGATTACAGGCGTGAGCCACTGCACCTGATCCTTGTTAAGTTTTAATTAACTTTTTTCTTTTTTTTTTTTTTTGAGACAGAGTCTCACTCTGTCACCCAGGCTGGAGTGCAGTGGCGTGATCTCAGCTCACTGCAGCCTCCACCTCCCAGTTTCAAGCCATTCTCCTGACTCAGCCTCCCAAGTAGCTGGGATTATAGGCACCCATCATCACACCCGGCTAATTTTTGTATTTTTGGTAGAGATGGGGTTTCACCATGTTGGCCAGGCTGGTCTTGAACTCCTATTCAAATGATCCACCCACTTCAGCCTCCCAAAGTGCTGGGATTACTGGCACTGCACCTGGCCTAATTAACTTTTTTCAATAAGCACTTTTTGGCCGGGCACGGTGGCTTACACCTGTAATCCCAGCACTTTGGGAGGCTGAGGCGGGCAGATCATGAGGTCAGGAGATCAAGACCATCCTTGCTAATAGGGTGAAACCCCATCTCTACTAAAAATACAAAAAAATTAGCCAAGCGTAGTGGTGGGTGCCTGTAGTCCCAGCCACTCGGGAGACTGGGGCAGGAGAATGGCGTGATCCCGGGAGGCAGAGCTTGCAGTGAGCCAAGATCGTGCCACTGCACTCCTGCCTGGGCGACAGAGTGAGACTCTGTCTTAAAAAAAAAAAAAAAAAAAAAAAAAAAGCACTTTTCTATGTTGACTTCCACATAGTCTTTATTACCATAAGTTAAATGATTGTATATTATTCTTTTGACTTAAGTTTACCATGATTTATTTACTCATTCTTCCCTTCCTCTTAATTTTTTTTTTACATTTGAGTAGCTTCTATTTTTTGTTATTTTAAATATACTATTTTGAATCTGTTTAGGTAGATAATCTTTTCTTTGGGTTAGAGTCTCACAGGTGGGAATCCTGGTTCAATGTTAGGAGCTTTTCTGACTGTTTATTGTCAGTTGTGTCTCAAAATACCTGTATTAGTTTACAATACCATTAGCAGGATGAATACAAGATAACTTATCTAGGACTTGTAATTAAGGTTCTTGTTAGATATGGTCTTTGTGCAACTAACAGTAATGTGAATGGTTTGTCTTCTGTCAAAATTCCTCAGACTCTGATCAAAATAATAGATCCGAATGACCTACGACATGACATTGAAAGAAGGCGAAAAGAACGGTTACAGAATGAAGATGAGCACATTTTTCATATAGCTAGTGCTGCAGAGAGGTAATCAGTAGATGACAAACATCCTGTTATCAGGGAGCTTTGGGTTTTACCATATTTTTACATTTTTTTGTGTGATGATAATTTTCATTTTAATATAGGGATTTGCTCCTTCAAATCCGTCTTATATGTTTAAGTGAAATCTATTAAAATGTTTCCAGGTTATTCAGTGATTATCATTTGTGGTTTGATTTAAACAACAAAAAGTATGGGGTAGGTGGGTATTTGAGGTCTTTATAATTCTGAAGAGGAGTGTTACTGCTTTTAGAATGTTAGCAGGAGGCAGGACTGGCAAGTTTGTGGACTATTTAGCTTGAGTTGATTGAAACTCTGATAGATTGTGGACTATTTAGCTTGAGCTGATTGAAACTCTGATACATTCTGCACTTTAGATTCTGGGTTAGTCTTAGAATAGTAGAAAATTTCCTGAAGTCAGTACAGTTATCTTTTGGGACTCTTTGTGGATGTCTGTACTGGATAATTGTGGATAACTGTACTGACAAAAAGTGAAAAAAGTCCACATTTTGTGGATATCGTCCATGAAATTGAGGCAGGCGTAGTAGAAAATGCAGAGGAGACCTAAGTTTGAATCTCATCTCTCTCACTTTACAAGCTGACCAATCTTGGACAAATTTGCTTAGTCTCTGGAGCCTCTTCATCTGTAAAATGATGTTAAAATCAATTTATGCTATGGGGCAGTTATGAATTTTAAATGAGCTGGCACATGTGAAGTACTTATGTCATATATGGCAAATAGATCCTCAGTAGATTTTTCTTTCTTAACCTCATACTTCTGTTTAGGGGGCCTCAGTAGTCTAGATCAACCCCAGTTTATCTCTAGTTCTGAATACCATGTGGATGGAACTCATGGCAACTCTGGGGCCCCATATGATTATGAGGTATAATTGAACAGGACAGCATTTCCAGTTCACTTGAGTTCTTACACTACTTAGATCTCCCAAAAAGTGAGACTGTATGAGTACAAAGAGACAGTGCTAATTGTTTTTCCGTAATCTTTTGTATCAAATTGGTAAGATACTGTATTTGACAAGACCTTTAAGTCAAGTCTGTAGCTAACTAGGTCAGAGTATGTGGACTTGATTCTGACAATAAGTTCAGGACTAATTAAAACATGGTGAAATGATGTGTTGAGGCATATAAAACAATTGAAAATGAAAGAGTAAAAATGTCCCTTGCTGTGTGAAAGTCTCCAGTCTCCTAATACGATATGGTTAATGCCTGACATGACTGTGCTCCTTAATGACACAAGCTCTCTGTCATGCTTTCCTTGACTCAACAAGTGTAAGAAACCCCGAGTACCAAGAAACAGGTTTTAAAAACAGATTTAAGACAATCAACATATTTTAAAGATTGTAAGATGCTTTAGGATGTATCTTTACCCCTTGACGTGATAACTTGAGCGCTGGAGTTGGACCTGAGTTCAGTGCCTGGCTCTTAGATTCCTAGCTATGTGACCGACTTTGGGCAGATTATTGTGTCTCTGTTTCCTCATCTGTAAAATAGGGATAAGAGTTGTACTTACCTCACAGTGGTGATTAAAATTAAGTAAAGTGATGAGTGTAAGGTAAAGTAGCTGGTCAGCATTAAGTACTATGAATGCTAGCTTTGAGGACAGTGTGATAGTGTGCAAGGATGTGTTCCTACAAGCTGTCTTTTGCTGGGTCTGTTGGATTATTTTATTTGTATTGGATAGGTGGTGAGGCATAGTGGAGCCATGAGGAGTTTTTAAAAGTGAGACATTACTTAACATTCATCCTGCAAAAGTAAACAATTCAGTAGTTTTTAGTATATTCACGAACTTATGCAACCATCATTACTATCTAATTCCAAAACATTTCATCACCCCAAAAGTAAACCCTCTACCCATTAGCTGCCACTCCCTGCCCCATTTCTCCTTCCCCCTTAGTCCCTGGCAACCACTGTTCTGTTTTCTGTATCTATGGATTTGTCTAATCCTGACATTTCATATAATCATTTTGTTGTTGTTGTTTTGAGACAGGGTCTCTGTCACCCAGGATGGAGTACAGAGGCATGATCACAGCTCACTGCAGCCTCGACCTTCTGTGAGGCTCAGGTGATTCTCCCACCTCAGCCTCCTGAGCATCTGGGACCACAGGCTCCTGCCAGCACGCCCGGCTGATTTTTCGTATTTTTTTTTTTTTTTTTTTTTTGTAGAGATGGGGTTTCACCATGTTGCCCAGGCTGGTCTCAAACTCCCGCGCTCAAGGGATCCACCCGCCTCAGTCTCCCAAAGTGCTGAGAGTACAGGCATGAGCCACCACACCTGGCCTGACATTTCATATAAATACGATAATAGAATATGTGGCCTCTCATAACTGACTTCTTTCCTATAGCATAATGTTTTTAATGCTCATCCATGTTGTAGCATGAGAATTCTTATGTATGGCTGAATAATATTCCATTGTATGGCTGTATCGTATTTTGTTGATCCATTCACCAGTTGATGGACATTTGGGTTGTTTCCACTCTTTGTCTATTGTGAATAACTGTGCTGTGAACATTTGTGTGCAAGTTTTTGTGCAGATACCTGTTTTCATTTCTCTTCAATATATGGCTAGGAGTGGAATTGATGAGTTTGGTGGTTACTCTATGATTAACTTTTTGAGGAACTGCCAGACTGTTTTCCAAAGTGGCTGGACTATTTTACACTTCCACCAGCAGCATGTGAAGGGCCCAGTTGCTCCACATCGTTGCCAACTCTTATTATTCATCTCTCACTTTATCCTAATTCAATTTCCTTATTTAAATAAGAAAAATATTTTATCATTGTATCTTAGAAATTCAATTTATAAAAATTGACCTCATTATATATTATGTTTTTATATAAACTTTTAATATCAAGTCAGGGTAGTTTCCACAGAAATGTGAAAGAAATGAAACATGATGCGATCATAAGTCATAGGATGTAGTGATTTCTCACCTGTGTCGTTTTCCCTCAAAAAATTGTATGCAGCCTCTTTGTCTGTGTTTGCTCACTGGTGTATCCCCACTGCCCTGAGCTCAGTTCATGTTTGTTGAATGAATGGATGAAGAGTTTCCAAAAGAGTAGACAAGACAGAGGATACCTAAATTGTAATGCATTTAGATTTAGGTTACTATTCCCTGATGCCTTAGGATCTTTCACAAGCAAGTCTAACACTTGGGGATTCTGTCTAGCCTCTAGGACCCATCTGTTCTCTACAGGTGCTCCTTAACTTATGATAAGGCAACATCCCGATAACCCATTGTAAAGTAAAAAAATTGCAAGTCAAACCATTGTAAGTTCAGGATGGTCTGGATTTGCTTCCACTTCTTACCCGTTTCTTACTCTAATGTCTCCATGTTTTCTCCTGACACACTATTTCTGCCTTTTCTAACTGTAGTTACTAAGTTTCCTACAATGTAAATGAGTTGTTTTATTATAGAAGTATGGAGTGTGTTTGATAAAGTAGCTTAAAAATAGTGTCAGTGGACTTGAAGAGGACATCAAACTGCCAAGAATTTCTTTTATTTTTTATTTTTTAACAAGGAGTTGGAAGGACAGTCTGTCGTTTAAGCTGGGCAGATTACAGGAAAACATCAGTTTTTATTCTTGCTATTGCAACAGTCATAATCTGTACTGAAGTAGAGTACACTTTATAAAGATATTCATATAGTCAACAGGTATTTATATATTGATTTCTTTGTTCTAGTTACTGTTCTAAGGACTGGGGATATAATGAAAAACTATATACAAACCTTTGTCTTCATGTTACTTATAATTTAATGGTAGAAGAAAGAAAATAAATACATGTCAGTGGAGTGATAGGTGAAAATAAGGCAGAAGAGGAAATTTAATAGCAAAGAGTGATGTGTGATATGGTTTTATTTACGGTGGTCATGGAGTACACTTATGACTTTTTAAAAAATGTAGCTGGGTTGTGAATTAAATGAGGGAGTTAGCCATAGGGTTATTTGAGAGGATAGTATTTCAAGAGAGGGAACAGCAAAAGCAAAGACCTTAAGACAGGTGCATGCCTGCTTTTGTTTAAGGAATAGAAAGGGGGACAGTGGGGTTGTGACAGGGTAGTAAAGGGAGAGAGTTAGTAGATGAGGCCAGTCACGAAGGGCTTTGAAGAACTGAAGGACATGAAGACTTTGTATTTTATTCTGGATGAAGTTAGAAAACATTTTGGGTTGTAACCAGAGAAGAGACATAGTCTCACTTAAATTTTAAAAGGATCACTCTGGTTGCTGGGTGGAGAATGGACTGTAAGAGCTAGAGAAAAAAAGTATTTCCTTCGTAAATAATAAAAAAAGATTAGAGGTAGGAAATCTGCATGATAGGGTCGACACAGTAGAGTGGACGCATCAGGGAACCAGGCTGCTTAGATCTTCTTCCTCTCATATCCTCTGTATGTAGCATCTGCCTCATGATCCAATATGGGTATCTGTGCTTTAGCCATCATGTCCTCATTCTAGCCTTTCCTTTAAAGACTTCTTGAAATTTACACATGATAACTTGTCCAAAATTTAGTCCCATGGCTATGCCTAGCTGCAGGGCAGCTGGGAAATAGATTCTTTAATCTGAGCATTCATTTGCCTGGTCAAAAATCAAATATCAAAGGATTTAATTTTTGTATTGTGTCAAAATATACATATCCTAAATTTACCATTTTAACCATTTTTAAGTGTAAAATTCATTGACATTGAGTATATTCACTTGTACAATCATCACCAGATGTTTGTATCCACTTCCAGAACTTTTTCATCTTCACAAACAGTAACTCTGTTTCCGTTGAGTAATAACTCCTCATGCTCTCCTCGCTGCAGCCCCTGGTAACCTCTATTCTTTCTGTCCATATGAATTTGCCTATTGTGGGTGTCTAAGTAGAATCAGACAATATTTGTCCTTTTGTCTCTGGCTTCTTTCACTTAGCATAGTGTTTTCAGGGTCAATCCATGTTGTATCATGTGTCAGAATTTCATTCCTTTTTAAAAAAAATTCATTCTCTTTTAAGGCTGAATAATACTCCATTGTATGGCTGTACTACATTTTGTTTATCTGTTTTTCTGTTTGTGGACATTTGTATTGCTTTCACCCTTTGGCTATTGTAAATAGTGCTGTTATGAACATTGGTATTGTCATCTTTTTGGTTATAGCCATCCTAGTTAGTGTAAAGTGGTATCTCATTGTAGTTTTAATTTGCATTTCTCTGATGACTAATGATGTTGAGCATCTTTCCGTGTGCTTATTGGCCATTGGTATATTTTTGGAGAAATTTCTATTCAAATCCTTTGCCTATTTTAAAATCAAAGTCTTTTTATTGTTGAGGTGTAGGAGTTCTTTGTATATTCTGGATACAGCACCCTTATCAGATACATGCTTTGCAAAGAGAATTTTTAAAAATCCATTGCTTTGTTTGTTGAAGTAGTCATATACACTAATGGTAATCATTTGGAAAAATATAATAAAGTATAAAATCAAAAATATAAGGCATTCCTGATTTTACCAGTCAGAGATGACCACTGTTAATATTTAGTACATTTCTTGTCATTTATTTTTTTCTGGGCACATATGTGTATATTTTAAATAGTTGAAATTATCCTCAATATACAGCTTTGCACTTTACTCTTTTGACCTATTGTCGTCAGCGTTTTGACAAAACATAGGCCTTTTTAACATTTGAAAAAACCCTGAGTGTGTATTTCATGTCAGATTCTGGGATCAGAGCTAGGGCCACAAAATGAATCATCCGCAGTGCTTCCTCTGAAGGAATAGCAACTTGTTCTGTTAAACAGACAGGTACACCAGTAGTTACAAATACGGAGAGATAGGTGTTAAGACCCCAAAATGCTACATGTGCACATAGCAGGGAGTACCTAGTTCATCTCAGAAGGGTTTAGGAAACTCTTCCTTGAAGAGGTACAAATGGATCTAAATCTTTTGTTTGTTTGTTTGTTTTTTGTTTTTTGTTTTTGAGACAGAGTCTCGCTCTGTTGCCCAGGCTGGAGTGCAGTGGCCAGATCTCAGCTCACTGCAAGCTCTGCCTCCCGGGTTCATGCCATTCTCCTGCCTCAACCTCCCGAGTAGCTGGGACTACAGGCGCCCGCCACCTCACCCAGCTAGTTTTTTTGTATTTTTTAGTAGAGACGGGGTTTCACTGTTTTAGCCAGGATGGTCTCGATCTCCTGACTTCGTGATCCGCCCGTCTCGGCCTCCCAAAGTGCTGGGATTACAGGCTTGAGCCACCGCGCCCTGCCACGAATCTAAATCTTTAAATTAATCTAAGTAGAAGAAAATGGTCACAGAAGGAACTGCACATGCAAAGGTGTAGAAGCAGGAGAGATTGCTGTGTGCCGGGAACTACATGAACTTCAATATTCCCAGCTGAGCGCGGTGGCTCACCCCTGTAATCCCAGCACTTTGGGAGGCCAAGGTGGATGGATCACTTGAGGTCAGGAGTTCAAGACCAGCCTGGCCAACGTGGTGAAACCCCGTCTCCACTAAAAATAAAAAAAATTAGCGGGGCGTGATGGCGCGTGCCTGTAATCCTAGCTACTCAGGAGGCTGAGGCAGGAGAATTACTTGAATTTAGGAGGTGGAGTTTGCAGTAAGCCAAGATTGCGCCACTGCACTCCAGCCCAGGCAACAGAGCAAGACTCTGTCTCAAGAACAAACAAACAAAAATCCCGAGGCTCAGTGTGCCTGTTGGGGAGATTGGAGCAAGGTAGCAAGGTCCAGAGCAGAAAGAGCCATGGGGTCACGATGAGGAGTGTGGAAGTTATCTTGTTGCCAGTGGGGAATCCATGGGAAAGACTGAAGGTGGGCCTGTGGAAGACACAGGAAGGGGCTGAGAAGCATTGTGGAGAGATGCAGGATGTGACACGGAGAGGAATCCCCAGGGGCTGTGGAAATGAGGCTTTGGAGATCAGAGGAAGAGTCCAGGGAAGGACCTCCCTCCCAGATAGGGCTGCCTGAGAAGAGCCCTTTGTGGCCTCAGTACCTCATGATGACGGGAGAGAGGAGGCTGTCGTTCCCTGCTGTGGCCCTGCAGTATCAGAGGCCTCAGCTCTGCCAGTGAGGTCAGACTGCCTGAGCCAGTCATACACCTTGCCTCTGATGAATGGGCTGGGTCATGAGCCATTGGTGCTTCCACCAGTAAGAGCCTGTTAGCAAGAAGGGGAGGAGGGCAGTGCTGCCAAAGGTTCTAGAGCAGTAATTATCTTTACACAAAACACACATTTCATATATGGTTTCGGGGGTTACAGCCCCCAGGAAGCCTATCCTTAGACCCCAGATTGAGAACCCTGGTTCAAGGAATGTTTTTCCCCATTGCTAACCTCCAACTTAGGTAAATAACATTTGTTGGAAAATGAGGCAGAATGACGGGTTTAGCCCTAATGACTATCATTTGTAATTTTAGTAGTGATAGATCATTGAGATTTCATTTGTGTGCTACTTTAATTGTTTCTGAAGGGGCTTTTTAAAATTATTCTTGTTTATTTGTTGGAAAAAAAGTTATACTAATAAAATATTCTTATTTTCTCTCTTTCCTTATTAGGGAAGATCAGAGTTCCAGTTTTTCAAAGGTAAAGAATATTCATACTGATGGATTCCAAAAACCCATGCATTTTATAAAATCAAATTTTAAAAAATGTATTGAAAAACCTTACATGGTAAGATCGCAGTTCTAAAATTTTCATTTTTATAATTTCTTCTTTTCCAGTACATCGGAATGTACAGGGATCACCAATATTTTTCACGTTTGTAACTGTTCATTAAGTATATGTTATAAGATTCCGTTGATGCATAAAGTTATAATGACAGAAGAAATGGTCATTTCTTACTTGATTTAGTAGGATTTTATTGGATTCATTAAATAAAGCTAATAAATCTAGCTTTCTTAAGATTTTTTGGGGGGCCAGGTGCAGTGGCTCATGCTTGTAATCCTAGCACTTTGGGAGGCCAAGGCGGGAGGATTTCTTGAGCCCAGGAGTTCAAGACCAGCCTGGGCAACGTGGCTAGACCTCATCTCTACAAAAAAATAATAATAATAATAAAAAAATTTCAAGAAAGATTTTTTGGGAACAACTCTTAAGATCTCTTGGAACATATTTATTAAGGCATAATTTACATACCATAAAATTCACCCATTTTAGGTATACAATTTAATGATTTTTAGTAAATTAACCAAAGTGTGCAACCATTACCGTAGTCCACTTTTAGAATGTTTTCATTACCCAGTATGAGCCCTCATGCCTGTTTCGTTACTCCCCTTTGCCACCCCCAGCCAACACTAATCTACTTTCTGTCTTAAAGATTTGCCTTTATATAGAGCAGCTCACAAAATGGCAGCTAGCTTCCATAAGAACAGGCAAGTAATGGCGAGAAAGATGGAAGCCAGAGTTGGTAACCTAATTAATTTCACAAGTGAAATCTCATCCTTTACCATATTCTTTTTGCAAGAAGCAGCTTCCTAGGTCCTGCCCACATTCGAAGGGAGGAATAATTGGTTGGATCACTGGGAGCCATGTCAGCAGTTGCCTAGTACAGTCCTCCCTCTGGCCAGACTCCACAGAAAGTGGAAATAATAGAAGGTGATAAGACTGTTGATTTTAGAAAAAGGAAACCATCTTGAGAATGGGCCCCATCTTTTCTGTTTCCACCAGAGGATTTTGGTTCCTCATAGTTACAGACTTACTAATGTAGTTCTTTCTCTTATTTCTGAGACTTTTCTAGCCATGGCAAGAGCATCACCTCAAATCAGTTACCTGAGTCAGGAATACCTGCCTCCTGCAACGTTGAGGATTTGTATTCTTCTTAGGCAGTAGGAACCCTTTAGCAACTCCTGATAGTAATGGGTTTATTTCTCTCGTAGGTGCCTGAATAAATGCTAGATATATCCTCGATTTTCTCAAATTCACTCATTATATTATACACGAGTATGTTTTATACTTGTTTACAGGCATAAATGATCCTGGCTCCTCACAAACTAGCATGGATCATGGTAGTCAAGGTTGAGGGTCAAGTTAGCATGGGTCAAGGAGGAGATGTGTATGTGCTCTATGGCTAAGTTCCTTGCTCTCTGCTTTGTATTCTTAATCCTGTACATTTAAAATGTGTTTTCTAATGGTAAACAAGCTTTTAAAATAAACTTTAAAGTCTATTAATCCACACTACTACTTTTTTTTCATGCAGAATTATACTACGCAGAGAAAAGACATAATTACTCACAAACCATTTCACGTTGAGGGAAATCGCCGAAACACGAGAGTAAGACCTTTTAAGGTATTGAGTGTTGTTTTCCATTTAATTCCAGCTTTGGTTTTATGCTTTAGACATAATGTTTTAGTGTTAGTAAATCAAGAGCTGTTTTGTAATATGATTTCAAATGGTAGCTATAAACTAGTATTTCTGGACATTTGTAGTTAACTGTAATCAATTTATTGATGACCCCTTTCCTTAGGACTTGATTTTCAATTTTTTTTTTTTTTTTACCAGTAGAATCCTTTTCCAAATACTACGTAGAAACACAAATACATAAAACAGATGCAGGTGGAGTGGCTGTAGGTGGGGGGACAGGCAAGACTGCAGACCCTCCCTTTAAGCCAGAACCTTTACCTCTAAGATACACGTGCAGAGCTGTAGAGCTTTCTCCAAGAATCACAGATTGAAAAACCCTGCCATGGACACACAACCCTTAGAGGTGTTCTGGATCATCACAGGAAGATTCTGGTCCAGGTAGCTTTGTTAAAGCATATTTTATCACACTCTAATTATTGGTACATCTGTATCTGATATGAATAATAATTTTTAATCAACCAATATGTTTGATTATCCAGAACGCCTCATCCCCCAAATATATGGAGTTAGAATTATAATACAAGGTAATATATTTCTTTTTTTTTTTTTTGAGACGGAGTCTCCCTCTGTCATCCAGGCTGGAGTGCAGTGGCATGATCTCGGCTCACTGCAACCTCTGCCTCCCGGATTCAAGCTATTCTCCTGCCTCAGCCTCCCAAGTAGCTGGGATTACAGGCACGTGCCACCATGCCCAGCTAATTTTTGTATTTTTAGTAGAGACAGGGTTTCATCATGTTGGCCAGGCTGGTCTCCAGCACCTGACCTCAAGTGATCACCCACCTTGGCCTCCCAAAGTGCTGGGATTACAGGCTTGAACCACTGCACCTAGCCCAAGGTATTATATTTCTGTCTCCTTGCTCACAAAAGTTGAGGTGCTTTTAAAATCAATTTTGACAGTTTCTTGCCTGTAATAGGTACTTTATTCACATTTTTCACTCATATTGTCTTCCTCCCCTAAATAAAGGAAAGAATTTGAGCTTTTTATGTAAAAGTGGCAGGCAGGCTTGATAGAGTAGTTAACTGATTAGGAGGAAGTTAGTATGAACAGAAAAGTAGTAGAAACTATCTAAAATTATGGACTAGAAGGTTAGTTGAGTGAGATCTATTAATATTGGCTTCTTGAGAGTCAAAATTTATAGACGTTGAAAGATTTTATTCAATGAGAGTAACGTAATTTGTAGGCATTGAATAGATTAAATTTTTAGCCAGTGGTTTGTGTATCTAAGAACATGTGTGACACGAAGTTTTTAAAAATAATTACGGCCGTAGAATATATACGTGTTTTATGCTATCTTTTGATCTCTTGAGTAATGGGGCATCACATCAACTGAAAATGTGATGTCTGCATAACTTACAGACAATATAGATGGGCTTTCAGATCTAAGTGCTTCCTACATGTTGTTCTGATTGGTCAGATATAGTTGATTATAGTATTTTTCTAAGAGCATCATAAGATTTATTTTCTGTTACCTTTTTTCTTTAAGGGAAGATACTTTAACATAAATTCATAGAAAAATGTTTTCAAGATATATATAACTTGACCTCTTGAGGAATCATTTAAAGTTATATAATGTTACATGAATGCTTAGAAGTGTACAATTCTTTGTAGTAAAATAGTGGGAAGAAATAATCCTTCCTAAGAAAAGGAAATATTTTGGTTGGGTACTGTAGCTCACACCTGTAATCCTAACACTTTGGGATGCTGAGACGGGTGGATCACTTGAGCTCAGGAGTTCGAGAAGAGCCTGGGCAACATGGCAAAACCCCGTCTCTACAAAAAATACAAAAATTAGCTGGGCATAGTGGCGTGCACCTGTAGTCCCAGCTACTCAGAAGGCTGGGGTGGGAAGATCGCTTCAGCCTGGGAGGCAGAGGTTGCAGTGAGCCGAGATTGTGCCACTGCCCTCAGGCCTGGGCGACACAGTGAAGAGACCCTGTTCCAAAAGGGGAAAAAAAAAAGGAAATATTTTGCTGAAATTTACTTTTTACATGAATTGGACTAGTTCAAAGCGACGTAGTAATCACCTTAGAGGACATGTAGAAATGGATTGCATCAGTCTCAAGACTAGCTCTGATGTGTCAGGTTTGTGCAGATAGTCTTAACATTAGTGTCTCATTATAATTCTGTTTTACCTGAAATTTTCTGTAGCCTTAAGAAAATAATTGAAAAATAGGCCTGGCATAATTTTTTTTTTTGTAAAATTATGTGCTTCATTATGTCTGACATACCCATTTGTGAAAAGAGGAATCTGCTTGGTTTTGTTAACTATTCCACTGTAATACATCATTTGTGCATTTGTTTTCCAAATATGGCTCATAATCTGTTTCCTGTTATTAAGTACTCTGAGGATGGAAGTTAAATAAAATCAACCAAACACTAAATTTCAAAAAGAATAAAATCTATTTCTTTGGCCAAGTCTTTGAAAATTATTACAGAGCCTAAACATTGTACTTACTCTATTTAGATGTCTATATATTAGGCCGTAATTTTAAAGCCATGGTTCAGTCTAGCATACATTTTGGCTTTCACTAAATTAGTAGCTTAATATTTTTGATGTTATGGGTCTTGCTGCAGCCAGTTCTCCCCTTTCACAACTTCATAACTGTCTTCTTGTTAAAAATCAACAGCAGCTCGAGTAACAACAACTCACCTAAGATCCAATCTCTTTTCCTCCTGGCATTGCTTTAGTTGCTGGTTAATCTGAACTTTATTATCAAAAGGAAACAAATAGTGTTTAAAGAGGGTTGTTATTTAATGCAGCCATTGTAGTGTTTGTAAACAATTTTATTGACTTCTTTAGAGGTTAATAGTGTATTCAACCTTATAATAGTTTATTTAGGAGTTATTATTGTTTAGCTCTTCATGTTGAGGAAATCTTGACTCATATCTGGCCGGGCATGGTGGCTCACGCCTGTAAAATGCCAGCACTTTGGGAGGCCGAGGCGGGCAAATCACTTGAGGTCAGGAGTTCGAGACCAGCCTGGCCAACTTAGTGAAACCCTGTCTCTACTAAAAATACAAAAATGAGCTGGGCACAATGGCATGTACCTGTAGTCCCAAGTACTCTGGAGGCTGAGGCAGGAGAATCGCTTGAACCCAGGAGGCAGAGGTTGCAGTGAGCCCAGATTGCACTACTGTACTTCAGCCTGGGTGACAGAGGGAAACTCTATCTCAAAAAAAAAAAAAAAAAAAAAATCTGGACTCATATCTGTAAAGGTGTATAAATATTTATTCAGACCCTAACTTTCTATAAACGAAATGTGCTTTTGTTTGCTTTTGTAATTTGGGCTTCTGTTTTCAGCCTTAATCATTTACAAATAGTAAACTCTTTCCCTGAAACATTCTAAAAGGGGCCACTATTAGTTTCATCCCATTTGATTGGACCCTGGTCATGTAGTAGTTGGAATGTGACTCGGATATTTTTTATTAAAAACAAAGAAAGAATTTGATTTAAAGACAAAACTCTTCTCATGCAACTTTGTGATGAAACATTTACATGTAACTAGGTTGTCTTTTCCTTCTTACTTGAGAAAATTGAGTACATGAGAACAAATTAGCAGACAATAAAGTTTATATATCAATCTTCTGAGTAAAATGCTCATTTTATTAAAAAAACACATTTGGGAATAAATTTAGTATGCAACGGCTGCTATTTTAAAGATACAGAATGTATAGCTTTTATTCTGACCCTTGTCCCTGCCTAATAAATGAGCACTGGTTGAGTTCTTAGCTCTTGAGTGGTAAGGCAAATAGAAGAATAAGACTTCCTGCTTGTGCCATTCAAATTAAATGCTCTTTTGTGCTTTTCAAGCATGGAAAGCCCTTTTCCTGGATCTTGGTAGACTCCTATTGGCAAAATCAGAAGGAGTAGCTGCGTCTCTAGTGCTCGGACCCAGCATCTCTACTCATTTTCAGCCCCTGAAGGAAAAGAGGTGGATCTGTTTAGTCTTTGTACCTTGCATATAATATTAGGTATGAATTTTGTTAAATAAGCTCAGAACAGTTTTATAGTTTACTATGCCTGAGAGAGGACGCTGGGTCACCAAAGTCTTTCTTTCTCTACCATATTTCTCTCTACTTCTTGGAATTAGATCTTCCAATATTCAAGTTATGCTGAACTGATCTTGTTAAAAGTTTCATTCAGTCCACGGTTTTTCTTCGTATGGCTTCAAGTTTATTTTCTATAGGAGAATTTAATTGAATGATTTTGGGGAAGAAATCCCTTTCATAATCAAGAACTTAATGCAGCTTCTTCTGTAAGTTGGCAAGTAGCTAAGTTTTTAAGATTTAGCAGGGCAGAGATAGACTCCATCTATGAACCTTTGCGCCACTGCTCCCATCTGTTTTAGATTATTCTAGGAGGACGCTTGGAAATGCGGGGAGACACGAGCAGTGTGTGATATGGGAAAGTGAGGGAGGGAGATGTGGAGAATTGTTTGGGAAGGTTTGGAGAGGATTGGTTCACGACTGACAAAACTGAGGACTGTTTTCCTCTTCCACCCCCAGCAGTAAATTAACAAGGGACCATTTCTCTTATCCACCACATGAGAAACACACGAATATCCGTTGTCTTCTTATGTCTAATGTAGTGCTGCACAGTATATGCAGGCTAGGAAATGTTCTTTTTAAGTAATCGGTCTTTTGTAGTGAAGAAAGATTTGTTTGAAGGTATTAACAGAAATAAAGTTAAAATATTTTTTGTTCTTAAATAGATATTGATACTTAATATCTTTCCCTCTCATTGGGATTTGATATATTTCACTATGAATCAGAAGAATAATTTTAGTTCATTAGAGGTTCTGAACATTTTATTTTGTTAGCATGATGAATTTCAAGAATTAATTTCAAATTCTTTTCTTTCTTTATTTTTTTGTAGAGACAGGGTCTCGCTCTGTTGCCCAGGCTGGTCTTGAACTCCTGGCCTCAAGCAGTCCTCCCACCTGTCTCCCAAAGTGCTGGGATTGTAGGTGTGAGCCACTGTGCCTGCCCTCAAAATCTTTTAACTTAACAGTTTTCAAAATTTGGTTTGATATAGGTTTTGTTGTTGTTGTTTTGTTTTTTTGAGACAGGGTCTCGCTCTGTCACCCAGGCTGGAGTGTGGTGGCACAATCACAGCTTACTGCAGCCTCTACCTCCAAGACTCAAGCTATCTCCCATCTCAGCCTCCTGAGTAGCTGGGACTACAGGCATGAGCCACCATGCCCAGCTAAGAATAAAAATTAAAAATATATATTAATATATAAAATGAGCTAGGAAGCCAGCTTGAGAGAAACATACTTTGTCACCATCAATAACTCTTTGTTTTAATATCCATAAGGCCTAGAATCCAGACAGCTCCAAGTATCAGGCAGTTTTTCATCTGTTTTTTGTTTTGTTTTGTTTGAGACAGGGTCTTACTCTGCCACCCAGGCTGGAGTGCAGCGGCGCTCTTTTGTGCTTTTAAAGCATAGAGAACGGTGACTTGCTACCACCTCCGTCTCCCAGGTTCAAGCAATTCTCCTGCCTTATCCTCCTGAGTAGCTAGGATTACAGGTGCCTGCCACCACACCTGGCTAATTTTTGTATTTTTAGTAGAGGTGGGGTTTCACCATGCCAGGCTGGTCTCGAACTCCTGACCTCAAGCGATCAGCTTGAGGAGTTCCGCCTCGGTCTCCCAAAGTGCTGGCATTACAGGCGTGAGCTACTGCACCCAGCCACCCACTCATCTGTTTACTGATAAAATAGACTTGGAAGGTGTAGTTTTAACATTTAATTCCTTTTTTTCCTTCACAGAGCAACTTTAGAGGTGGCAGATGCCAGCCCAATTATAAATCAGGCCTGGTACAGAAGAGCTTGTACATTCAGGCTAAGTATCAGCGTTTACGGTTCACTGGCCCAAGGGGATTTATCACTCATAAATTCAGAGAAAGATCAATGAGAAAAAAGAAGGTTAGTTGAATTATAATGATTTAAAAATGTTTAGTGACATTTAAACTCCTAAATTATCTATGTTCATTAGATAAATTGGTTTTTCATTTAATTTTAAGAAACCACCTGGGTTTTTAAATGTTCTTGTCGCATGATAGTTGAATAAGAACCTCAAGGAGGTAATGGTAATACAGTTGTGAGACTGCGTAACCTTAAAATGCTTTTAGGCATTATGCCTCAAATACTTTGCATATATTAGCTGTTTGAACTTTTGACTTTAGAATTTCTGTTGTATGGTTAATCTTTGAAATGGAAACTCAGGTAAAGCCTTTTAATTGATGTATTTTAGTCTTATACAATTATCTGAGTGAATTATCTGAGTGCCAAAAAAATTTTGAATATATACAAAGGGTGCGTAATTGCAAAATATACTAACTCTTTCTTTTCCCCATTCGTGTATTTTTTTGTTGGGGTAAAATATGTATAATACAGAATTTGCCATTTTAACCATTTTTAAGTAGCATTAAGTACATACAGTTCAGCGACTCTAATTTCATTCACAGTGCTGTGCACTCATCACCATTATATGCTCTTTTTCAATATATGTTTTTAATCAACAAGTAAAAATTACATCTATTTATGGTGTTCAACATGATGTTTTGATATATGTATACATTATGGAATGGCTAAATCAAGCAAATACCCATTACTTCACATACTTATTTTTTTTGTGTTGAGAACACTTAAAATATACTCTCTTTTTTTTTTTTTTTTTGAGATGGAGTCGCTCAGGCTGGAGTGCAGTGGCCAGATCTCAGCTCACTGCAAGCTCCGCCTGTCGGGTTTACGCCATTCTCCTGCCTCAGCCTCCCGAGTAGCTGGGACTACAGGCCTCCGCCACCTCGCCTGGCTGGTTTTTTTGTATTTTTTTTAGTAGAGACGGGGTTTCACCATGTTAGCCAGGATGGTCTCGATCTCCTGACCTAGTGATCCACCCGTCTCGGCCTCCCAAAGTGCTGGGATTACAGGCTTGAGCCACCGCGCCCGGCCCTTAAAATATACTCTCTTAGCAATTTTCAAGTGTCCAATATATTGTAATTAACTGTAGTCACCATGATGTATAATACATCTTTTGAATGTATTCCTTCTGTGTAACTGAAATTTTGTGTTGATGCTTTGACCAACTTCTTCCCAATCCCTCCAGCCTCTGGTAACCACCATTCTGCTCTGTTTCTGTGAGTTTGACTTTTTTTTTTTTGATTCCACATATAGGTGAGATTATGTGGTATCTGTGTACCTGGCTTATTTCACTTAACATAGTATCCTTCAGATTAATCCATGTTGTCATAAATGACAGGATTTCCTTCTTTTTAAGGCTGAATGGTATTCCATTGTGTATATATATACATTTTCTTTATCCATTCAGCCGTTGATAGATACTGAGGTTGATTCCATTATGGTAACGCTTAATATTTTTATTCCTAACTCCCCAAACTTGTTAATAACTCTTCTTTAAATTTTTTAAGTTGTTAATTTTTTGAGGCAGAGTTTTGCTCTTATTCCCCAGGCCGGAGTGCAATGGCACGATCTCAGCTCAGTGCAACCTCCGCCTCCTGGGTTCAAGTGATTCTCCTGCCTCAGCCTCCCAAGTAGCTGGAATTACAGGCGCCTGCCACTACGCCTGGCTAATTTTTGTATTTTTATTAGAGACGGGGTTTGTCCATGTTGGCCAAGCTGGTCTCGAGCTGCTGACCTCAGGTGATCCACCCTCCTCGGCCTCCCAAAGTGCTGGGATTACAGGCGTGAGCCACCATGCCCGGCCGATAACTCTTAATGTTAATAAAAAGTTTCTTTACTTGGTAATTGGAATTGCATACTCTTTTAGTTGTGGATTGATTTTCTTTGAATGAACCATGTTAGTATTTGAAAAATCAGCATAAGGCCAGGAGTGGTGGTTCACACCTGTAGTCCCAGCATTTTGGGAGGCCCAGGAGAGAGGATTGCTTGAGCCCAGGAGTTCGAGACCAGCCTGGGCAACATAGCAAGACCCTACCTCTAGAAAAAAAATAAAAGATAAATAAACTGGGCATGGTGGTATGTTCCTGTAGTCCCAGCTACTTGGAAGGCCGAGGTGGAAGGACCGCTTGAGCCTAGGAGGTCAGGGCTGCAGTGAGCTGTGATCATGCCGCTGTACTCCAGCCTGGGTGTAAAAGAAAAGAAAAAGGGTGGCGGGGGGGGGGGGGGGGGGGGGGGGGGGGGGGGGGAAAGGGAGAAGAAAAAATGGGACACAGAGCGAACCTACA
>NC_045456.1:3540961-3562344 GCF_002776525.5 Piliocolobus tephrosceles
TGCCATAAAATTAACTTCTACAAAATAATTATATTTTAAATGAGAATTGCTGGGCATACTGGTACATGCCTGTAGTCCCAACGACTTGGGAGGCTGAGACGGAAGGATAGCTCGAGCCCAGGAGTTCAATGCCAGCCTGGGCAACATAGCAAGACCCCCAACTTAAAAAAAAAAGAACAGGAAGAGAAAAAAGGAGATGAGAACAGTAGCATTATATCAGTAAGTGAGGCATGTTTGTCAATTCATAGGCTCATTGCTCATGATTTGAGGCTAATATTTTCTTCTGAGAAATGTGTGTATCTCTGGTATTGCTATTGAATAGCCCAACTGTGGTTTTATAACTTATAATCATAAACGTGTTCTTAAATACTTACGCTTATGAAGCCTTTACACTGAACTTGCTTAATGATTTTAGTAAATCTTAACACTTTTCAAAAGATGAATGAGTAGAATGAAGTTGGCAACTTATTTTTTTATGTTTTAGAGTTAAATAGAATATCTTATGTCACACACATACACCCCCAGTTTTAACTGAGTACCTTAGAAGATTTCTAATTTCACCATGTATGTCACTCATGGTTTTAGGAAAGCCATCTCTTTATTTATTTATTTTTGAGATGGAGTTTTACTCTTGTTGCCCAGGCTGAAGTACAATGGCACCATCTCAGTTCACTGCAACCTCTGCCTCCTGGGTTCCAGTGATTCTCCTGCCTCAGCCTCCTGAGTAGCTGGGATTACAGGCGCCTGCCACCACGCCCAGCTAATTTTTGTATTTTTAGTAGAGACGAGGTTTTACCATATTGGCCAGGCTGGTCTCGAACCCCTGACCTCATGTGATTCACCTGCCTCAGCCTCCCAAAGTGCTGGCATTATAGACGTGAGCCACTGCGCCCAGCCCCATCTCTTTTTTTTTTTTTTTTTTGAGACGGAGTCTCGCTCTGTCGCCCAGGCTGGAGTGCAGTGGCCGGATCTCAGCTAACTGCAAGCTCCGCCTCCCGGGTTTATGCCATTCTCCTGCCTCAGCCTCCCCAGTAGCTGGGACTACAGGCGCCCGCCACCTCGCCTGGCTAGTTTTTTTGTATTTTTTAGTAGAGACGGGGTTTCACCATGTTAGCCAGGATGGTCTCGATCTCCTGACCTCGTGATCTGCCCGTCTCGGCCTCCCAAAGTGCTGGGATTACAGGCTTGAGCCACCGCGCCTGGCCCCCATCTCTTTTTTTAAAGTGTCAATGGAATCATTTTCCCATCTTGTGTATCTCCCCACTGTCAGGCTGTGCCAGGGCTTAGGTAGAGATGCTGCTTCTCTTCCTGCCTTGTGTAGCAAGTTTCTTTGCAGCAGACCTTTCAGATATTTGTCCCCAGTCACAGATGGCAGCCTGACTGTTTTCAGGGGAGCTACTCATTGATTCTCACTCAAGGAAAATGACTGAGGCAGGCCTTCTCTTCAGTTTCAAGGTTGGGTTTCTGGTACATGGTATCTGTTTGTTTTCTTTTAGCTCTGTGCTAAACTTGGAGTTTTAGCTTGACTCTATTTTTGCTCCATCTTTTTCAGTGACTTGGGGCTGCTGAGTGCTTACCTGACTCTCAGCTTCAGCTTATCGTTTCTATATATCATGAATCTTGCTCCATTTTGTTATTCTTTTCTTTGCCTCAGTTTGCCCAATTCCTGCTGACCACCCCATTCTTCCAGACTACATTGCTCACCAGCCCCACTTCACAGCAAATAGAAATCAGAAATCAGGCCTTCATCACAGGACATAAGAAGTATATCCTAGAAGAAGCTACAGGCTGCTACGGGTTTCCAATCTTTAGGCCTAGGCTGTTTGTATCATCTAAAATGTAGCAGTTATAGTTAGGGTTCAGCGCTGGTCACAGCCTAACCTTCCTGTTGCCCTTCACTGCCGTCTGGCTGCATTAGCAGTGTCTCAACACACTGAATTTTTTTTTTAATTAGTATCTACTATTCTTTCAGTGTCTACTACCTGTTTTTCTTAAGCCCACCCTTCTGGATGCTGCTTCATATATCTTTCTATTGCAGCCACTTTGACATGGAATTTTCCAATCTGGCTACTGTCAGTGCCTGCAAGCAAGCCAGAGCCAGAATTTTTATAGATTTGTGTTTGAACAAAGCCCAGCTCTACGAGTATAGCATCAACTCAGTTACCTTACTATTAACACCCTACTCAACAGCTGGGCTCCACTCTCCTAACCTTTAGAGAAAGGAATGAGGCATTGAAGCTGTTCTGTTTGTGCCAGGGTCTGAAGTAAGATACCTGAGACTAACTTGGCCTTTCAGCTGTCCGAGTAGTATTGTGTACTCTGAAATCCCATTCCATGTGTATAAACTGATGGCTTAGACCTATTAGTCCATTTTATCTGAGGCCTTTGTGCCCTCAAAAAAAGAGTGAAGGCCTGGAGACTCTGGTTTCTTCCAGTGTTGCTTTCCTTTTCCCTTAAATTAGGGACATTTTTACTTAAGTAGGGTTCCTGGGTGTGAGGTACCATTTATATGACTCTTCATCCCAAGCTTTAGCATCAGAGGGAACTTGGAAGGGTCTTCCTTAGAGGGAAATCTTAGTCTGAGCAGCATCTCTGCATTGCTTTGGCTTTTTGCCCCGCTAGAGAGTTCATTCTTTTGGCAGTTATTAGACCACCACTTAGACTCATTAAGGATGCATCATTAATTAATCTAAGTGCCCTGGAACCTTCTTGAGTCTGAAATTGGATGTGAACCTGCTTATTCCCATATACCTTAAAGTCCACCAGGAAGATTTAGACAGATCTTGCCTGGACTCCTCACTCCCCTGCCATATTGAAATGCTTGGGTGATCACTCATGGCTGGGAGGTCTTGCATTTCCTCATCTGTAGTACAGTCTGGTGATTGTGCCATCCTATGCCATGCACTTCCTGTCTCCAACAAAAAGCAGCTTTGGGGAGTGGTGGTGGTGGTGGGGATCATAGATGTGCTCCTAATACATCTTCTGCTTCCACTTACCAGAATGATGGTGGCTTCCCTAAACTGCATTGCTCTCCAGCTGCCTACAAAGTAGTCAGATTCCCAAGCAGTAGTAGATAAGTACAGAATGGAAATTCTTCCTCATTCATCATGTACTTGTCATATTCCATTGTGGCACCCTAAGTCCCTTTTACTGTGTTTGCTTTCTCTTGGATTCTGTGCTTGGGCTGGAAGATGAAGGGGTGGGAGGAATGTCTATTACTACCTGGAATAAGGCTTGTCTTTAATCCACTAGCATTCAGAAGTACCCCCAGGAAGCATCCTCTGCTCATCATAGGAAGTTTTCAGAAACTCTTGAGAGTCTGATTATATACTAGATTGGAACAAAGAAGCTAGTAAGAATTAATGAAGTCACCTCTGGGAATATTGCCTCTGAAAAACTGTAAGTAATAGTGCATTTGGTCAGGAAGGCAAGGAGTTCCAAGGCAGTGGAGATCCAAGGAGCATTCTCCAGCAGCCCTCAGGTGCTGCGGTGCTTACCAGAGCTCTGCCCATGGATAGGAAAGGAAGAGAGAAGAAGGCATAATGACAGTGCAGGAAGGAAGTTAGAGACTGGAATTCGTGGTTTTGGGGGTTGAAAGAAACCTTGAAAGTCACGGAGTATGAAGATAGAACAGGAACCAAGATCAGCTGAATCAACAGAAATCTAGTATACACTTACCAGGTCCCTTGAGCTGAAGTGTGCCAGGGTGCAAAGGAAGTGTTGCATAAGGGCATCATCGCTTTCAAGTGCTTAGGATCTGGAGTCTTCAGTTTCACTACCTACCTCTCTGCCTTCTCTGTCTTATTTGGTTTTGTCTTCCTCCGTGAATTCTTTTAAAATGTAAGCATTTCCTAGTGTGATATGATATTATTCTCTTTTCTTAATCCCCCTTCTTGTCTTCATTGCCCTTACCTCCTCCCAAGATTTCAGCCGTCAGACATCTGTTGATGTCTTCAACCCTGACTACTCTACTGACCTCCAGATTGTCAGCTGCCTCCCAGACACCCTCACGTGGATGTCCTAAAAGCACCTCAAATTTAGCATGTTTAAAATCAAACTTGCAGCTGGGCGCGGTGGCTCACACCTGTAATCCCAGCACTTTGGGAGGCCGAGGTAGGCGGATCACCTGAGCTCAGGAGTTCGAGACCAGCCTGGCCAACATGGTGAAACCCCATCTCTACTAAAAAAATACAAAAACTTAGCCGGGCGTGGTGGTGCACACTTGTAATTCCAGCTACTCAGGAGGCTGAGGCATGAGATTTACTTGAACCCAGGAGGCGGAGGTAGCAATGAGACGAGATCACATCCCAGGACTCCAGCCTGGGTGACAGAGCAAGACTCCATTTCAAAAAAAAAAAAAAAATCAAACTTGCACTGAAACATGCTGCAGCATGAAAGACCCTTAAAAATATGATGCTAAGTGACAGAAGCCAGACACAAAAGACCATATATTTATGATTCAATTTATATGAAATGTCCAAAATGGGCAAATCTATAGGGACAGAAAGTAAATTAGTGGTTGCCAGTGACTCGGGGGTGAGGGGAAAATTGAAAGCAGGTATGGGTTATTGCTAATGGGTATGGGATTTCTTTTTAGGGTAAGAAAAATATTCTAAAGCTGGTTGTGGTGATTGATGGTTGCACAACTCTGTGAATATACTAAAAGGCTACTGAATTATACACTTGAAATGGGTGAACTGTATAGTCTATGGATTACATCTCAGTAAAGCTGTTAAAAATTATATCAGACTTGCTGTCCTCCCCCAACCACTCATTTTCCCTCAGGTCCCCTAGCTCTCGAAGCTAGCCAAGCCAAGCTAGAAACATGTCCTACTAATTCTCCCAGTTCTCCTTCCAACTTTAATAGTTTCAAGTCTTCTCGTTTCCATCACTCATTCATTACTCCATTTGATTCATCCATTTTAATGGCTGCATATTATTCCACTCTATGGATGTATTAATTATTTATTTCAGTGCTCTTCAACCTTTTTACTCCATACTCTATAAAGTTTTGAAAAGTTATCTACCTTCTTGCACATTTGTGGGTTATCTAACATTTTTATCATAAATTATTGTATAGGATACAATTTCTGGCATATTATAAACACTGACAGTCTTAAAACTGTTACATTATATTTTTAAATCTCTTTGGAGGAACCTGCATACCACAGGAATTCGATAACTAATACTATCAATTTTTTTTAAATACGCAAATTCTTTTAACAGTGAGAAATCTTACATTGTTCCTTTTTTGCCTTGAATTTGGACTTCATTCCACTTCCTCCATATAATTTTTTTTTTCTTTTTTTGAGATAGGGTCTCACCCTGTCACCCAGGCTGGAATGCAGTGGCATGATCTCGGCTCACTGCAACCTCCACCTCCTGGTTTCAAGTGATTCTCCTGCTTCAGCCTCCCAAGTAGCTGGGACTACAGGCACGTGCCACAATGCCTGGCTAAGTTTTTATATCTTTTGGTAGAGAAGGGGTTTCACCATGTTGGCCAGGCTGGTCTCGAACCCCTGACCTCTAGTGATCTGCCCGCCTCGGCCTCCCAAAGTGCTGGGATTACAGGCATGAGCTGCTGTGCCTGGCCCCTCCATAGAATTTTATCTTTAAAAGTGTTTTGTTGATCACCAAATCTATTTGGTGCGTAATGTTAATTAGATTTCTGTGACTATTAAGTGTTAAATATTTCCTCTGGATTGAATTAATATTACAGTTGATCAAAATGCCATAAATATATTATAAGTTTTGTTCAGTATTGATGAAACAAAAGAAGTTTTATTGCAAATGCATTTTTTCAATTAGTTTATGTATTCATAGATACTGTTGCTAGTAGAATAATATAGTATTCAAGTATTCTATTTTTTTATAGATATAAGTGCTGAGAAGCCCCATTTATATGATTATATAGATGGGAATTAAGGAACTTCTATTTGTAGGAATGCCACTCAGTTCTTTGGACTCACTCTGAATTTTCGGCCAAACAAATCACATACTGATCTATCATCAAAAAGTATTTTGAATGTTCTATCACTGGTAGCTTGATTTTGTCATCCTTCAATTTTATTAAACAAAGGCAAAGAATTGGGAACCTTCTGACTTGCAGAAGTATGCTATTTATTGCTAGTTGTTAATGTTGGTTCCCTTTCTTGACACCAAACCAGTGTTTCAAATTACCCCTTTCCTGGAGGTCTGCAGGTGATACACAATAGTAAGATTCAAAGTGAGAAGAAGGTGTATGTTTCTCATGTAAGGTGGGAGGTAAGGAACCAGCCTTAACCAATTGTGCAGGCAGGATAATTTTAGAATGTGAACATTGGGAATTTAATGATCTAGAAATTAATTCTCTAAAACTATCTGTACTCACATACTCCTTGAAAAGTCTTCATATACTCCTAAGGGTACACATACCCCAGTTCAACCTTTGCCGACTTACTTAACCAAGCCTCTAGTGATGACTTTGGGATGGCTTCCAGGTTTCTGTTATTTTCAGTAATACCACCTGGTCACATGGACATTTTGGTACCTTTCCATATTACCCCTTTTACTGATTTATGGTTTCACCAGCAGTACATGAAAGGCCTGTTTACCTACACCCTAGTTGGCACTGTACATGATCAGTCTTTGTTTTCAGTTGTCAGCCTAATAACAGAAAGTAGTTCTCATTTGCCTTTCTTTGATTATTACTGGCGCAAGCATCTTTTTTATGTGTCCATTGGCCACTTGTATTTCTTTCCTCAGTTTCCTGATTTCTGTACTTTGTCAGTACTTTGGGGGTGGTACTTTTTCTTGTTGATTTGTAAGAGCTCTTGATCTACTGAGGGTATTAAGCTGTCATACATTTTGCTGGTGTTTGTCAGCTGTTTATACTGGATTTTATATTACAGAACTTTTAGATGTTCATGAATCTGTCCAGTTTGTCCCATATGGCTTCTAGATTTCATCTCATGCTTATGCTTATAAAAATTCTTTACTGATTTATAAAATTTATAAAAATTCTTTCCTTTAAGTGGTTTATGGTTAATTTTTTTTTTTTTTTTTTTTGGAGACTGAGTCTCGCTTTTGTCCCCAGGCTGGAGTGCAATGGTGTGATCTTGGCTCACTGCAACCTCTGCCTCCCGGGTTCAAGTGATTCTCCTGCCTCAGCCTCCAGAGTAGCTGGGATTACAGGTGTGCGCCACCATGCCCGGCTAATTTTTGTATTTTTAGCAGAGACGGGGTTTCACCGTGTTGGCCAGGCTGGTCTCAAACTCCTGACCTCAGGTGATCCGCCCGCCTCGGCCTCCCAAAGTGCTAGGATTACAGGCGTGAGCCACCGTGCCCGGCCTGTGGTTAACTTTTAAACAAATTAATATTTAATCCATTTAGAATGTATTTTATTATTCATTTTATTATTTTTATTTTTTATTTATTTATTTCGAGACGAAGTTTTGCTCTGTTGCCAGGCTGGAGTGCAATGGCGTGATCTCAGCTCACTGCAACCTCCACCTCCCGGGTTCAAGTGATTCTCCTGCCTCAACCTCCTGAGTAGCTGGGATTACAGACACCCACTACCATGGCGAGCTAATTTTTTTATTTTTAGTAGAGATGGGGTTTCACCGTGTTGGCCAGGCTGGTCTCGAACTCCTGACCTCAGGTGATCTGCCTGTCTTGACCTCCCAAAGTGCTGGGATTTATTAGGCATGAACTACCACGCCTGGCCTATTTTTTATTTTTTTGAGACGGAGTCTCACTCTGGTGTCCAGGCTGGAGTGCAGTGGCATGATCTCAGCTCACTGCAGCCTCCGCCTCCCGGGTTCATGTGATCCTCCTATTTCAGCCTCCTGAGTAGCTGGGACTACAGGTATGTGCCACCCTCCTGGCTAATTTTTGTATTTTTGGTGGAGACAGGGTTTCACCATGTTGACCAGGCTGGTCTTGAACTCCTGATGTCAAGTGATCTGCCTGTCTTGGCCTCTGGAATTTATTTTATTTTTATGGTATACTGTAAAGTCGGGATCTAACTTTTTTCCCCAATAAATAGTTTTTTAAAACTGTTTATTGGAAAATTGTCCTTTCCCTACTAATTGAAAATGCTGCTTTTACTATATTCTGCATTCTTATGTATCCCTGATCTGGTTTTGGAAGCTTTGGAGTCTTCTAGCTTGTTTCCTTGCTTCTTGTGATATTCTTATTTCATCTCTTCAATCACAGTCATTGTCCTGAAACACAGATTGTATCATACCCCTCTTGCACAAACACTTTCCAAGTATTTTATTGCCTACAAGAAAAGAGACTAAACTTGTTAGCCAGGTCTAACTCTAAGCTATCTTACTAGCTGCATTTCCCCATGGACTCTCTGCTTTTTGAAGCATACTGTATTTTCATGTATTTGTACATTTTTTCCTACTGTTCTCTTAGCTAGAAATAGCCTCCTGAATCCCATTCTTTTCTTATTAAACCCTACTTTCCTTTTAAGACCCACTGTAAAGCATATCAAAGCCCCCACTTTAACTTGTGTTTCATTTAGTCTCTAATTAGTGTCATTTGCCTTCCTATTTCCCCAGATAGATTATCAAATCTTGAGGATGTCTCGTTAAGCTTTTTATTTTTTAAATTTTATGTATGTATTTATTTTTAGGCAGGGTCTCACTCTGTCGCCCAGGCTGGAGTGCAATGGTGTGATCACAGCTCACTGCAGCCTCCACCTCCCGGGCTTAAGTGATCCTCCCACATCGGCCTCCCAAGTAGCTGTGACTATAGATGTGTGCTGCCACACCCGGCTAATTTTTGTATTTTCTTGTAGATACAGGGTCTTGCCATGTTGGCCAGGCTGGTCTCGAACTCCTGGGCGCAAGCAATCCACCTGCCTCGGCCTCCCAAAGTGCTGGGATTACAGGTGTGAGCCACTGCACCTGGCCTCATCAATCTTTTATCTTACCTTATTACCTTTCATATAGTCAATCTTCAGATAATGCTTATTGAATAGAGTTGAATTTATTCATACACACACATACACATCCATCCATATGCTCTAAACTGTTAGTGAACAAAAGCCATTGTGTCAGGGGTCCCTAAGACCACCCCCAGGTTTTGCTAGGACTCAGACAACTTAGCATATAGTCATTCTCGTGAAAGAATACAGAGCAAAGTCAGCAAAAGAAAAAGGCATATAGGGCGAAGTCCAGAGGAAACCAGGCACAAGTTTCCAAGGGTTCTCTCCCAGTGGAGTCACACAGAACATACTTAATTTCCTCATCAACGAGTTGTGACAACACATGTGATACATTACCACCCTGGGAAGTTTGCTAGAGACTCAGTACCAAGAGTTTCTACTGGGGGCTGATCACGTAGGCATCCCCTGCCAAGCACATACCCAAATTCCAGACTGCCAGGAGGAAAACGAGTGCTCAGCATAAAGCATATTATTTACACAAACAGTTTCAGCACCCATCAGTTAATGGTGGGAACCCTTTTGAAATCTAAGTTCCCAGATGCTGGCCAAGGACCATTCTGTAAGCAGGCCTTTCCAAAGACAGCAGTCAGATCTGCTCTGTTAACCCTTTTCTGCACAACCTTTTTTTTGGAGGGAGGTCGGAGTCTTACTCTGTCACCCAGGCTGCAGTGCAGTGGTGCCATCTCAGCTCACTGCAACTTCCGCCTCCCAGGCTCAAGCGATTCCCTTCTCCTGTCTCAGCCTCCTGAGTAGCTGGAATTACAGGTGTGCGCCACTACAGCCAGCTAATTTTTGTATTTTTAGTAGAAGTACATGGTTTCATCATGTTGTCCAGGCTGGTCTCAAACTCCTGGCCTCAAGTGATCTGCCCACCTCAGCCTCCCAAAGTGCGGAGATTACAGGCGTGAGCCACCACGCCTGGTCAACACAACCATATTTTTGTTTTGTTTTTGAGATGGAGTTTCACTCTTATTGCCCAGGCTGGAGTGCAATGGCACGATCTCGGTTCACTGCAACCTCCACCTCCCAGGTTCAAGCGATTCTCCTGCCTCAGCCTCCCGAGTAGCTGAGATTATAGACACCCACTACCATGCTCAGCTAATTTTTTTGTATTTTTAGTAGAGACAGGGTTTTACCATGTTGGCCAGGCTGGTCGCAAACAATCATATTTTTGAAGAACTTAACTTCACAGATGGTTAATGCCTAAAGGGAAGAGAAAATCAATATGGTAGGAATGGTCAGGAGATATATGCTAAGTACTTTCATTGATACACTCTTCTCAGAGGAGATGGATTATAAGCTGAGGCCTGAAGAAGAGCAAGACATAGAAAGGGCTAAAGCCAAAGACCCATGTTTGGCAGTAGGATGTGAGGTTGGGGAGAAATGGAGGTGTGCAAATTATAGGGGGCCCCAAAAGCTGGGCAGGATATTTACGGTTTGATGTAGTGGCACTAGGACATCTTCCTAGACTGGGGAGAAAGTGGTACTTTAGGATGGCTACGTAGTTAGCAGTGGGTGGGGAGGTTCTGGGGAGAAGAGATGAGGTGCAGGAAGACCAACAAGGGAACATGTGCAGTGACCCAGATGAAAACCTAGATAAGAAGTGCTCATACATCTAGTTCAGCATTCTGCTTAAAAATGGGCTTTTATGGCCAGGTGCAGCGGCTCACACCTGTAATCCCAGCATTTTGGGAGGTTGTGGTGGGTGGATCACTTGAGGCCAGGATTCAAGACCAGCCTGGGCAACATGGTAAAACTCTGTCTCTACAAAAAATACAAAAATTAGCTGGGTGTGGTAGCATGTGCCTGTAGTCCCAGCTACTCAGGAGGCTGAGGCAGGAGAAACGCTTGAACCCAGGAGGCGGAGGTTGCAGTGAGCCAAGATTGCACCACTGCACTCCAGCCTGGGCAACAGATGGAGACTCCGTTTCAAAATAAAAAAATAAAAAAAAAAAAATAACAGAGGTGGGGGACGCTTCTAAATCATTGAAAGGGTGGAGGGATCAAGTGGAGATAGGTTATGAAAGAAGCTATGTCAAGGGTGAATGTAATTCAAAATAATCACACATTTAACAAGATATTTCAACTGAATTTTATTTTAGAATTATTGTAGTTAGAATTTCCTTTTAAAGTTATAAGTAGGTAACATATTTTATTTGAAAATAAATTTATATGATTTTTATATTGTATAATGAGTAAAAAACTAGGATACAATGAAGTCTACCTCTATTTAAAGGAATGATGTTGACAAATATATATGTGCATGTATTTTGAACATTTCATTAACCAAAATAGAAGAATAAGAATTTTCTATCAGCACTGTTTTTTGTTTGGAATTAAACATTTCCATACTAATATAAATGCCAAAAAATAAATCAACTTTTACATTTCTTTCAGTTTTAATAGTGTAAGATCCTAGTGAAAGGTAAGGATATGTATATTAATAAATTTTTATTTTTTAATGTTCCTGAAAAATGTGCCATTCTACCATGTTTGCTCTGTTATTACTTGCATGGTCTTATGTCCAGTTTGTGGTTGGTAATTGAATATTGTGCATAGTATCACAATACAGAATCCACGTTCATTATCCTCTAATCATAGTCTTATTATTCGTGTAAATTCTTCTTCCTGTATTTATTGAAGCCTTAAAGCTTTTTATACTGTAGTTAACCATCCAAAAGCAAGAAGGTGTTTCCCCCTCTAATAACTTTCTCTGCAGTTATCAGTCAGTTAGAAGAGCCCATGTAGTTTTAGAATTAGAGATATAGGATGGAAAAGATAAAATACTAATTTGAGATGTGCGTGTGCAGTATCAGGCTCCATACTTGAGAGCCAAAGGTTTAAGAGTCTTGATTTTATGCCAGGGATGCCTTCACTGAAACTCACCCAAATAGCAGAATACTATTTTCATCAGTTTACTAATACAGGTGTTATCTAGCGCCATATGTTTTCTTTGTCCTATTGATTTATCATGTGATATTGCTTTGATGTGTTCTGTTGTTACTTTGTGCCTTTGGGGTTCCACATACCTTTGTGGGAATCTCAGGGTGCAAGTAACACTGTATAAATGAAAATACTTTGAAAATTGCAGTGTAAACTAGCTCAGATGTTTGACACTTTGTTTGAAGTCTTTGTTTCTCTTGTTTTTTCTCAATAGGAATATACAGATGTTGCTACAGGAATCTAATCTGAAATCGTACAAATGGAAATGACACTACAGGAGAATGTTTGGGAGCATCTCTCTCTTTTTGTCAGGAGTTAGAAGTGACACTAAGGCACTAATACTGTAACTTCTTGATAAAATAACTTTATTTTTTAGTAGTGGAATGCTGCAACTTTTTTACACCTAACAATTGCTTTTAAATTACAGTATTCAATTTAAAAGTTGTATTAACTACAGTTTCCTTTGCAAAAAGTCTCAAAAGAATCACTTGAAGGGCATTATTTGTTGATGCATTTTTCTCTGAGCATGGTTTCATAGAGAGAACTTCACCAAGTTATATTCAGACGTTTATATGTTGAAAGTTTTGCTTACGTAATAAAAACAAAAACAAGCATCTGAATTGTATAGTGTCTGTACATGAAAGAACTTTAAACAGTGGCCTTATGGTAGAAAATTTTATACCAGATTTTTCTTTTTCTGATGACATTTTGGCTTATAACTCGAAGTTTTCTTAAGTTTCTGAAGATCAAGGCCTATATAATTCATACATTTCATATTATAAGAAGGCAAGAGACAAGGTGCTTCAAATATTCCATCAGGTAGTTATGAGTGCACTGAATTTTTAGTAATATGTTCATTCAGTTTTTTCCCACAACTATTTGCTCTTTTCCAATTTCAAAATGCTATTGTGGAAAATATGTAAAGATTTTGTAATCTATAGTCCATCTTATTTTTCCCTCAGGGCAAGCTTGTGCATATCATATTTTTAAAGGCTTTTTAAAAATCTGACACACAAAATCTCATATTTGAAAATTGTACTTTACTACTACAGCATTACACATTTTGCAAGCACATCTTATAGAGTGTTTACTTTTAGTTCAGTTGATATGTAGTGCGTACCTACTATGTGTAAGAGCAAATGGATGGGATTTTAAAGGAAATTTTTAGGTCCCAATACCTTATTTCTTTATGTTTTCTGTGTTCTGCTTAACAGTACATATACATTCCCAATTACATTTTTGTGAAATGTTTATTTGTAATAAAATAAAATGTTGTTGCTCTTTCTGCTTAAAGAAGTTACTTGCCAGTTTGTGAGAACATTATTTTAATGTTGTAGGAGACTTATAGCCTTGGATAGCACCTGTTGATGTTTAAAGCCCTGTTCTGTGCTTACAAAGACAGAGCTTTCAAAATTAAAATGTGAAGGTTGATAAGAACTTGGTTTTTCATGACTGGATGTGAAAAATCTTAGTACATTCAGTTTTCTTTTCCATATCTTTAAAAGATAGGGCAGCCTTTTCCTTAAGTGAGTTCATGATAAGGGGGGGCAGGTGCACTTGATTCATTGCTAAGCAGGTAATAAATTTAGGTAGATGGCCTGTCTTGTACTGTGTACAATCTCTGTAGGTCAGGTTTTCCAAACATATTTAGCATTCCATTTATGGTAAGAAAGAAATGCATGCACACAGGTAGTATGGCAACTTTATATTGTGTTAGGTACTTATAAAATCTGTCTTAAATTTTAAAATAATTGATTTCATTTACTCCCATATTCTAGGGGACAGTTATGAGCCTTGAATATTTAATCATTTGATTGAGAACTATGTATTGCACAAATACTGTACTAAAATTACATCAATGAACAAGAAGACAAGACACATGGACCCTACCTTTATGGTACAAAGAGTCTAATAGGAAAAATGGACATTAAACAGAAATATAACTTGGTAAATGGCCTTTATAGCTCAATTTTTATTTATTGTAACACATAAAGGTAAGATGGCTGATTTACTGTTATTCATTCCACAACTGATTCCCTATTTGGATATTCTTTTGGCACTGTCTCAAAATGCAAAGCGTGTTATCTGCAAAATACCTATGCAGAAAACATTGTGTGTATAAGATCTAAAACCTAAAAGGAAAAACCAGCTTGATAATTTAGAGTATAAAATAAGGACAGGGACCATGTCTGTCTTGTCCACCATAGTATCCCCAGCACCCAGCTTCCTATTTGACATGTGGTAAGAGTTCATTAAATATTAGTTGAATAATGAATGAATAGGGAATAATAGAATATGTTTATTAGGAACTACTTGTGTAATTTTCATATGGAGGTTGAACAAAAGGTTATCCATAGCATTTTTTATTGACTTGAAAGAATTTGAATTATTGAATGCATAAGACTTGAGAAGACAAGTTTTTTTTTTTTTTTTTTTTTTTAATAAGTCCCATACCATTGCCTCCTCCCCTTCCTCCCCTACGTGCTAGGCCCTTCGCTGGTACTGGGAAGACAAAGATAATAAGACACAGTCCCTGCTGTGAGGAAGCTCATGCACTACTGAAGAAGAGAATCACAAAAACAAAGAATCACAATGTAGAGTAAGTACTTTAGTGGACATATATACAAAAAGTTGAGAGACAAGTTGGCATTTCTGGTTCAGCATCCCCTCGTCATGTTTTTTCCTATTGGTTTCACCAACCTCAGAAGGCACTATTCTTTTGGTGGTTTTGCTGGTTTTAAAAATTGATGCATTGGGGAAAACTGGGTAAATTGTACACGGAATCTCTCTGTATTATTTATTTTATAGCTGCATGTGAATCTAGAGTTATTTCAATATAAATTTCAATTTGAAGAATTGCCCATAGTCTTATCACAGAGAACACTATTATAAATATTTTGGATGATACATTTTCATTTTTTTCTATTGGAAAGAAACTCGCTACATTTACATATAATAATTTATGTAGATGTATACTACGTACCACACTTTACCTAATAAATCCTACATTTTTGAATAGTTTTTTTTTTTTAAAAAAAGATGGGGATACTTCCAGGCAGAAGCAAGAAAAGTAAAGCTGGATGAGAAACTCTTATCATCTTTATTACCCAGCAAATTCAATAACCACCAGGCACAAATTCACCAAGAGCAACCAAGCAAGGAAGGAAGGAGAAGAAGCTGATGCAACAAGGTGTGGTATGACTTCATCCGTCACCCATCCCCATAAGTAGCACTGAGTAAAACAATGGAGATGACAAAAATCTTGGTAACAGTGGGCCCCAGTATGGACGAAGGCTCTGACGAGGCGACCAGGCCACGTGGAGGAGAGTCAAGGAAAACTCTTGGGACAACAAAGTCTTTGCTACCATCTCAGGACCTCAGCAGAAGGGGTAAGATTCACCAGGACTAGGCATTTCCCAGGTCTCAGAGCAGCCTAGGAAAGCCAAATCCTGCAGAAGTCAGAGACACCTTTGACTGGGTCTAGTGAGTTCTGGTTCTGGACGTTTAATGGGAACCTAGAAGAGAGGGGATACCCAGGTTCCCCAACAAAATTCCATCAAATATGATTATGAGCTCTGAGTCCATTAAAATACAGAATGAATATTTAAGAACTGAGGAATCATAGATGTAGAATAGGATGTAAATGTTATAAATCTTGACAAAGAAGAATTAATGTACATTGACAAATTCAGACATGGGGGAGGTAAAGTGGGATAAAGACTAAGAACTAACCGTCTCATCATTCATGGCCAGGTGTCATGTCAAGTCATGTCTTAAGATTATAATATGGGGTAAAACTCTAGTGACCAACCTTAAGTTTTTCCACAATCTTTTCTTTTTTTCTTGACCTTAATACAGTGGTTCTCAAAGTGTGGTCCCAGACCAGCAACATCAGCGTCACCTGAGAACTTGTTAAAAATGCAGATTCTTGGCCCCACCCCAGACCTCCTGAATCAGAAACCCTGGGGGTGGGGCCAAGCAATCTGTGATTTAACAAGTCCTCCAGGGGATTCTGGCACATACCTGAGTTTGAGAAACACTGGCTTACTTATTCCTTTTAGGAACCAATGAAGAAACATTTATCTGAAGTTCAGCAGCCCCTTCAATTTCATTCCTAATTTTTTTTCTATTGCATTCAAATAAAGTTAAATGTAAAATTTGTTAGATGGCCGGGCACGGTGGCTCATGTCTGTAATCCCAGCACTTTGGGAGGCCAAGGTGAGTGGATCACTTGAGGTCAGGAGTTTGAGACCAGCCTGGCCAATATGGTGAAACCCTGTCTCTACTAAAAATACAAAAATTAGCCGGGCGCAGTAGCATGCGCCTGTAATCCCAGCTACTTGGGAGGCTGAGGCAGGAGAATCGCTTAAACCCGAGAGGCAAAGGTTGCAGTGAGCCGAGACCACGCCATTGCACTCCATCCAGCCTGGGCGACAGAGCGAGACTCCATCTCAAAAAAGAAAATAAATAAATAAAACTTGTTTGAATAAAAAGTTTAGGGATTCCCACCATCAATCCTGTCTGTACATATGAGTGAATTGAGAGGTCTGGAAACATACCCACCCACTGTTAACACTGTTGATTTTTTTAAATGGTGGGGTTATGAGTGACTGTACTCTTCTGTATCTATCAAATATAATGAATGTTGTATCATTTTTATAAAATAAAGTCTTTCTTTTTTAAAAGAGTGGTAAGAACATTTCATCCATCCATTATATATCTGCTACCAAAATCCAGGTAAACAAGCTTTTACCTCTATAGGCTGGCTACTTCACTATAGTCCATTGGGGTTTTACTGCTGGCCGTTCCTCCCACATCATAAAAAGTAGGTAGGCTTATTTTAAGTATGAATTGTGTTGAGTTTTAAATACAAATTATTGATTTATAATATTTAACAATAATATATAAAAAATTAAATTTGGCTGGGCATGGTGTAATGCCAACACTTAAGGAGGCTGAGGCAGGTGGATTGTTTGAGCTTAGGAGTTTGAGAGCAGCCTGGGCAACATGGTGAAACTCCATCTCTACAAAATATACAAAAATTAGCTGGGTGTGGGGGCGTGCACCTGTAGTCCCACCTATTTGGGAGGCTGAGGTGGGAAGATCACTTGAGCCTGGGAGATCAAGGCTGCAGTGAGCTGTGACAGCCTGGGTGACAGAGTGAGACCCTATCTCAAAAAAAAATAATAATCTTACTGCTTTTTTTTTAAAAAGAAAAACAACTTTTTTTTCCTGATCAAAAGTTGTTAAAGAAAAGACAACAGGCCCAAAATGGTGTCACTCATGCTGAGGTTCCATATCACCAAACAGAAACCTAAGTTGTTTGCTTGGAAGATGTGACCTTCCAACAAATCAGAAGAGACAGTAGCCAAATTCCATTAAGCCAGCAAGATTTCACTTATATCCCTGTAAGGAAAGTAACCTTGAAATGGCCACTTCTCTGTTTGTTCCTTGTTCCTGCTTTCCTCCACTTTTTTTGCCTGTAAAACTCACCCACTCTGTTTAACTCTTTGGAGCTCCTTTCTGATTTGTAGATTGGATGCTGCCTGGTTCATGCATCACTAATGAAAGCCAATCAGATCTTTGAAACTTAGTTTGTTGAATTTTTGTCCTTGACAAAGTAGATAGAATAGTATGTAAAAGAGAGAAAAATTTGTCTATAATCCCACTGCTCATAAATATTTAGTACAGACTAACATTTTGGTATTTTCTCATTAGTCTTTTTTCTGGGCTTTATTGTTTTGGTAGTTGAGATTATACTTTATTACATATATTCAGTCTTTGTGGGTAGTCACATGTTTAAATCATGTTTAAAGTTTATATGATATTCAAACATACCTATTGTAAAGGACAAGGAATAGAATCTCATTCCCAGGAAACTAAAAATGTTTGTTTGTTTGTTTGTTTGTTTGTTTGTTTTGAAACAGAGTCTCACTCTGTCACCAGGCTGGAGTGTAGTGGCGCGATCTCAGCTCACTGCACCCTCCGCCTCCCGGGTTCAAGCAATTCTCCTGCCTCAGCCTCTCAAGTAGCTGGGACTACAGGCGTGCACCACCACACCCAGCTAATTTTTGCATTTTTAGTAGAGACGGGGTTTCATCATGTTGACTAGGATGGTCTCAATCTCTTGACCTCGTGATCCGCCCGCCTCGGCCTCCCAAAGTGCTGGGATTACAGGCATGAGCCACCTTGTCTGGCCTTAAAAATGTTTTATAAAATCCTGAATTGTATTAAAATTGAGGGGTTTTGGCTGGGCACAGTGGCTAACGCCTGTAATCCCAGCACTTTGGGAGGCAGAGGTGGGCAGATCACTTGAGCTCAGGAGTTCAAGACCAGCCTGGCCAACATGGTGAAACCCCATCTCTACTAAAAATACAAAAATTAGCTAGGTGTGGTGGTGCATGCCTGTAATCTCAGCTACTCAGAAGGCTGAGGCAGGAGAATTGCTTCAACCAGGGAGGTGGAGGTTGCAGTGAGCCCAGATCGCACCATTGCACTCCAGCCTAGATGACAGAGTGAGACTCCATCTCAAATAAATAAATAAATAAATAAATAAATAAAATTTAGGGGTTTTGTTTGTTTTGATGTACTCATCATTTAAGATGTTAAAAAGTAGATTAAACTTTACAAATATTTTTCTAATGTAAATTCTCGTCCCAGATTCTAATCCCTTCTAATGATACTCATTATAATATTTAGTAAACAAGAAATTGACTTTAATGTTGAGTTCTCCCTGATGATAATTTTTGCAAGTGATTGCAGGGAACACAATGCTACTAACTTAATGGTCTCTTAACAACTATGGTGAAAAAAGTTCCCAAAATAACGTTCAAAATGCTAAACATAGGATTACCATATGGCCCAGCGATTTCTCTCATGGGTGCGTTCCCCCAAAGAATCGCAAACAGGGACTCAGACACTTGTATGGCAACTTTAATTGCAGCACTATTCACAAGAGCCAAAAGGTGTCAACAACTCAGGTGAACATCTGGATAAACAAGACTCAGATTGGTGGCCTTCCCAACCCAGCCTTGTTGAATTAGCTGCCCCTCCTCTGGGTTCCCAGAATACCAAACACACCCCTGCTTAAGATCAAGCATGTCAAATAAGGACCTGTTTATCTCTCCCTTCCATCTAGATCAGTGCCTGACTCAGAACTAAGAAAGAAAGATACTTGCTGAATGACTGAAGGACCAGCTTTTTTGTTGTTGTTGTTGTCAACGTTGACCAGGTTGACCTCGAATGTGTAGCCTCGTCTCCCTGTGCGCCGGGACATCCAGCCTGAGCCACCATGGCTACCAAGAGCCACCTTCTTAAGCAAAATCTTATAGTGGCTTCCTGGTACCTACAGAAAAAAGAAAAAAACTTCAAATTCTAGCACCTGGCTTATGAACTACTTGAAGAGAAAGGTGGGCAGGTGGGCTGCCCTTCAGGTTTTCTGTTACCCAACCTTGTCTCCCAACAGCTCTCCCAGGAGACCTTTGTCTCATGGTTTCCTGAAGATGCAGGGATGAACCATCAGGCACTGTGCATCTGCTCTGGGCCAGGTACTATGTGAGAAGAAGTGTCATTGGCCACCCTCGGTGGGCTTCCTTCTGACCCAAGCCTTGGCTTATTCATTCACCTCCCCAGTCTCTTCCCTCCCTGCCACTGATCCACATTCTACCTATTTTTCCATATGGGCATTTCTACCAATATTTTAATTCACCTTTTTCCACTTCAGATTCTTAACATTTCTAGAACAGAGGTCTTGTAATTTTCCTTTTCACTAATAGACTTGGAGGTTAATTATAGTCACCCTATTATGCTATGGAACACTAGGTCTTACTCCATGTATCAAACTATTTTTGTACCCATTAATCATCTCCTCCTTATCCGCCCCTCCCCACCACCCTTCCCAGCCTCGTAACCATCATGCTACTCTAGCTCCATGAATTCAAGTTTTGTGTTTTTTTTAAGCTCTCACATATAAGTGAGACCATGTGATATTTGTCTTTCTGTGCATGGCTTATTTGACTTCACATAAAGTCCTCCAGTTCTATCCATGTTGTTGCAAATGACAGGATTTCATTATTTTTATGGCTGAATAATAGTCCATTGTGTATATGCACCACATTTCCTTTATCCAATCAAAAGGAAAGAGTGGAACTGGAATGTTTCTTTTTTTCTTTTTCTTTTTTTTTTTTTTTTTTGTTTGAGATGGAGTCTCACCCTGTCGCCCAGGCTGGAGTGCAGTGGCAATCTTGGCTCACTGCAACCTCTGCCTTCTAGGTTCCAGCAATTCTCCTGCCTCATCCGTCCAAGTAGCTGGGATTACAGGCACGTACCACGGTGCCCAGCTAATTTTTGTATTTTTAGTAGAGATGGAGTTTCACCATATTAGCCAGACTGGTCTCGAACTCCTGACCTCAAGTGATCCACCCGCCTCAGCCTCCCAAGGTGCTGGGATTATAGGCGTGAGCCACCATGCCCAGCTGGAACTGGAATGTTTCTAACACAAAGAAATAATAAATGCTTAAAGTGATGCATATCCCAGTTACCCTGATGTGATCATTACACATTGTATGCTTATATCAAAATATCAGTTCCCCACAAATATGTACAACTATTATGTATCCATGATAATTAAATATATATATATGTGTGTGTGTATATATATATTTTGGCCAGGCGTGGTGGCTCATGCCTGTAATCTCAGCACTTAGGAAAGCTGAGGCGGGAGGATCACTTGAGGCAAAAAAAAAAAAAAAAGAATCATCAATAGATACTAAATATATGAGGCAATTTTGATGAGCAGGACATTTCAATGTGTAAAAGTGTTTTCTCACAGATTGCTTATTTATTGCGAGGCAGGAGGGAAAAACAGCAATTATACAGTGGAAAGAATGGATAACTCCTTGATCGGGGATGAAAACATCACCAAGGAGGGGCAGATGGACATCAGTGTGATACTGTTACAGTAGGTAGCTGTATGAGCGGGGCAGGAGAGGACTCCCCCGACCCACATACCAGGAGTGTCGGGCAACCATCAGGTGATAGTCAGGCGGTGGTTAACTGTCTCTCTAAAACATTGGTGATGAGCAGCTTCCTGATAAGATCTCGGGAGTTGGGAGGAGTAACGCAAGACCCCAGAAGTATGCCAACCTGTAAAACCCCAAGTCAAAAGGTCAAACCGTGCACTTGCCTTTCACGTCGTCTGCTTGGCTGTCTTCCAAGTATACTTTCCTTCCTTTCATTCCTGCTCTAAAGCTTTTTAATAAACTTTCATTCCTGCTCTAAAACTTGCCTCCATCTCTCCTTCTGCCTTATGCCCCTCAGTCCAATTCTTTCTTCTGAGGAGGCAATAATTGAGGTTGCTACAGACCCATACAGGTTCGCTGCCAGAAGATATTTTGGTGCCATGTGACACAGATATGGATTCTCCACTGCTAACAATAGAGAACACAGCATCACTAATATGGTATGTTGGCTGGGAATGCAGCACTTGAATATAATCATAAAG
>NC_045456.1:3562744-3565080 GCF_002776525.5 Piliocolobus tephrosceles
TTTTTTTTTTTTTTTTTTTTTTGTTGTTGTTGTTGTTGAGACAGAGTCTCCCTCTGTTGCCCAGACTGGAGTGCAATGGCACAATCTTGGCTGACTGCTATCTCAACCTCCTGGGCTCAAACGATCTTCCCACATCAGCCTCCCGAGTAGTTGGCACCACAGGTGCATGCCACTGCACCTGGCTATTGTTTTTTTAGAGATGCGGGTCTCCCTATGTTGTCCAGGTTGGTCTTGAACTCCTGGCCTCAAGCATTCCTCCTACCTTGGCCTCCCAAAGTGCTGAGATTACAGGTGCGAGCCACCACACCCAGGCACATTGATGATTCTGGTCCAAACCGATCTTCATGGCTATGATGGCAAAATGATGATTTTCTAATTTCAGTGCTCCCTCTACACTTACCAGCTGGCATTGGCATTCTGTAAACGAGAACCCTCCCTTCTTCCCTGTTTGTTTATTTGTCTATTTATTATTGATATGGATTCATTTCTACTTTTTCAATGGCTTATAATTCATTATTGTCCTTGATTATTTGGGAGCTCAAATGATCCTAGCTTTGGCCAGTGGGAGCCCCTTTAAGATTGCTGTGCCCTCTTGATATAGACCTATCATTCCTTTTTTGACTTTATCTTTTTTATTTCAATAGGTTTTTGGGAAACAGGTGGTGTTTTGTTATGTGAATAACTTCTTGAGTGGTGATTTCTGAGATTTTGGTGCACCCATCCCTGAGCAGTGTACACTGTAACCAATCTATAGTATCTCTTGCCACCCCCCACCCTTTCTGTCAAGTCCCCAAAGTCCATTGTATCATTCTTATGCCTTTGCATCCTCATAGCTTAGCTCCCACGCATGAGTTATAACATACAATATTGGTTTTCCATATGGTATGGAAGTTACTTCACTGAGAATAATAGTCTCCAGCCAGATGCAGTGGCTCATGCCTGTAATCCCAGCACTTTGGGAGGCTGACGTGGGTGGATCACCTGAGGTCAGGAGTTTGAGACCAACCTGGCCAACATGGAGAAACACCGTCTCTACTAAAAAAAAAAAAAAAAAAAAATTAGCTGGGCGCGGTGGCTCATGCCTGTAATCCCAGCTACTTGGGAAGCTGAGGCAGGAGAATCACTTGAACCCAGAAGGCGGAGGTTGCAGTGAGGCAAGATCACACCACTGCATTCCAGCCTGGGTGACAGAGTGAGTCTCTGTCTCAAAAAAAAAAAAAAAAAAAAGTCTTCAATTCCATCCAGGTTGCTATGAATGCCATTATTTCATTCCTTTTTCATTATTTCATTCCTTTTTATGACTCAGTAGTAATCCATGGTGTGTGTGTGTGTGTGTCTGTGTACCACATTTTCTTCATCCTCTCATTGACTGATGGGCATTTGAGCTGGTAACATACTTTTGCAATTGCAAATTGTGGTATGCACCTATCATTTCTTTTTAGCACTTCTTTATTCTGAGGCATAACAAAATGTTTTGGTCTTTATCTTGTACATTCCTGCCCCAGGCTTGAAATCAGTCATTTTTCTAAGGAGTCCTTGTTCCTTTAAGTGGAGAATGGTATTAGAGTCCAAGACTTGGGCCCTAGTGCCATTGCTACTGGAGTGTCCTTGCTTATAAGCCTTTTCAGCAGTCATATCTAGGAAATATACACACATACATGCATATATATACACATTTTAGAAATGATGAGGTCACACTGGCACCTACTATCCATCTCCATAGGATTCTTCCTTGCCTTCTCCTATTTGATAATTGTATGTCCCTTCCTCCACAGTGAGAACCCTGGCTCCCAACATCAAACGATTTAATAATTTGCTCAATCCCATAATATATCTAAAGCAGTTTCAGAATTGCTTCACTTATACCACAGCAGGAAACAAACCTACTAAAAATAGTTCAGGATTTGTTTGCGGTTCTTCAGGTGCCGTGCCCCAAAGACAGAAGGTATATGGACAAATACTGTGTACATAAATGACTTGCATTAGTCTCCTCCGCTTCTACCCCTGTGATATGGTCATGTTCTTCATTAGAAATACAGTCTTTATTTTTCAACTTGTTTTCAGGGTTAGCTCTCCCCGCCGTCCATGTTTATTTGATTTGATTTCTTTTTTCAATATGTAGAACATTAACATACATCCACAAATCAAACTATACCAAAAGGTGTACTCAGGGAAGTGTCACTTCCTTCTGTATTCCTTCAGTACTATTCCCTCCCACTCCTTGTAGGTGACCAACTTCGGGTTTCTCATTCCTGTGTATTTTTTGGTATAGACAAGCAAATATATGTATGTTTTCTTTTTTCTTTTCTTTTCTTTTTTTTTTTTTTTTTTTTTTT
>NC_045456.1:3565180-3584176 GCF_002776525.5 Piliocolobus tephrosceles
GTCACCCAGGCTGGAGTGCAGTGGCACAATCTTGGCTCACTGCAACCTCCGCCTCCTGGGTTCAAGCGATTCTCCTGCCTCAGCCTCCCAAGTAGCTAGGATTACAGGCACCTACCACCACACCCAGCTAATTTTGTATTTTTAGTAAAGACAGGGTTTCACCATGTTAGCCAGGCTGGTCTCAGACTCTTGAGCTCAGGTGATCTGCCTGCCTCGGCCTCCCAAAGTGCTGGGATTGTAGGCGTGAGCCACCGCACCTGGCCTCATTCTTCTTTATAGTTGCATAGTACTCCACTGTGTAGCTGTACCATAACTTATTCAACCACACTCTTATATATATATATATTTTTAACTCCTAACCTTTTTTTTTTTTTGACTTTTAAAAAAAAAATTATTATTATACTTTAAGTTCTAGGGTACATGTACATAACGTGCAGGTTTGTTACATATGTATACTTGTGCCATGTTGGTGTGCTGCACCCATCAACTCGTCAGCACCCATCAATTCATCATTTATATCAGGTATAACTCCCAATGCAATCTCCCCCCCCCCCCCTCCCCTTGATAGGCCCCGATGTGTGATGTTCCCCTTCCCGAGTCCAAGTGATGTCATTGTTCAGTTCCCACCTATGAGTGAGAACATGCGGTGTTTGGTTTTCTGTTCTTGTGATAGTTTGCTAAGAATGATGGTTTCCAGCTGCATCCATGTCCCTACAAAGGACGCAAACTCATCCTTTTTTATGGCTGCATAATATTCCATAGTGTATATGTGCCACATTTTCTTAATCCAGTCTGTCACAGATGGACATTTGGGTTGATTCCAAGTCTTTGCTATTGTGAATAGTGCCGCAATAAACATACGTGTGCATGTGTCTTTATAGCAGCATGATTTATAATCCTTTGGGTATATACCCAGTAGTGGGATGGCTGGGTCATATGGTACATCTAGATCTAGATCCTTGAGGAATCGCCATACTGTTTTCCATAATGGTTGAACTAGTTTACAATCCCACCAACAGTGTAAAAGTGTTCCTGTTTCTCCACATCCTCTCCAACACCTGTTGTTTCCTGACTTTTTAATGATTGCCATTCTAACTGGTGTGAGATGGTATCTCATTGTGGTTTTGATTTGCATTTCTCTGATGGCCAGTGATGATGAGCATTTTTTCATGTGTCTGTTGGCTATATGAATGTCTTCTTTTGAGAAATGTCTGTTCATATCCTTTGCCCACTTTTTGATGGGGTTGTTTGTTTTTTTCTTATAAATTTGTTTGAGTTCTTTGTAGATTCTGGATATTAGCCCTTTGTCAAATGAGTAGATTGCAAAAATTTTCTCCCATTCTGTAGGTTGCCTGTTCACTCTGATGGTAGTATCTTTTGCTGTGCAGAAGCTCTTTAGTTTAATCATATCCCATTTGTCAATTTTGGCTTTTGCTGCCGTTGCTTTTGGTGTTTTAGACATGAAGTCCTTGCCCATGCCTATGTCCTGAATGGTACTACCTAGGTTTTCTTCTAGGGTTTTTATGGTATTAGGTCTAACATTTAAGTCTCTAATCCATCTTGAATTAATTTTCATATAAGGAGTAAGGAAAGGATCCAGTTTCAGCTTTCTACTTATAGCTAGCCAATTTTCCCAGCACCATTTATTAAATAGGGAGTCCTTTCCCCATTTCTTGTTTCTCTCAGGTTTGTCAAAGATCAGATGGCTGTAGATGAACCACACTCTTATATTTGGACATTTAGGTAGACATTTTGCAATTACAAATCATGCTGTAGTCAATAACCTTGTGCATATTTATTTTCATATTGTTGGAGGTGAATCTTAAGAGAAAATTCAAAACGAAAAAATGAGATTGCTGGGCTGGAGGGTAAAATGTATATGGGATGTTGTTAGGTATCACCAGCCCTTCTCCATGGCAGTTGGACCAGGGTGCATTTCTCCCAGCAGTGGATGAGAGTGCCACTTACCCAACAGTCTGGCCAGCAGAGTGTACTGACAAGCTTTTGAATTTTGCCAATCTGACCCATGAAAAATAATATGTCAGCATTTCAACCTGAGCTATTTTAATTTCAAATGCTAGAAAAAAGTCCTGGTTACGGTGTGATTGTCAGGTATTGAAGCACATTTTACCAGACTCTCAACTTGGTATTCTCTAGAAAACTCTCTGGAAACAGTTTTCACCCTAGGAAAATTTTAGCATACATCCCATCCAACTGGATGGGGATGACTTCTGAACCACTCTTTTTTTTTTTTTTTTTTTGAGACGGAGTCTCGCTCTGTCGCCCAGGCTGGAGTGCAGTGGCGTGATCTCGGCTCACTGCAAGCTCTGCCTCCCGGGTTTACGCCATTCTCCTGCCTCAGCCTCCCGAGTACCTGGGACTACAGGCGCCCGCCATCTCGCCCGGCTAGTTTTTTGTATTTTTTAGTAGAGACGGGGTTTCACCGTGTAGGCCAGGATGGTCTCGATCTCCTGACCTCGTGATCCACCCGTCTCGGCCTCCCAAAGTGCTGGGATTACAGGCTTGAGCCACCGCGCCCGGCCGACTTCTGAACCACTCAGACTGCTTTTTCTGCAATTTAGTATCTTCCTGTTCATGTTTTAGCGGATAGGGACTCTTCTAAAGCTTTCTTGCCCCACCTAATGGGCAAGAAGGGGAATTGAGCTGCCTTTCTAAAATATTGCCTAGAAACCAGATGACATGCAGCGCCTGCCAAGGTGTTCTGGCCTCACAGACCTTAGTTCAAAACAAGACTCTAAAGAGAACAAGATATGTAGAGTTATAGCAATGGCTCTAACATATTTCTAGAACATGTATAGCTAAACCACATTCTGGAGAGCGTTAGTTAATAAAGATAGTTGACATATTTTTTCTTAGCTGTTCTAACTCCTACATGTGTAATTTTTGGTGACAGCTGCTTGCTGCAGTTAGTCCCTAAGGTCTCAGATGCTCATTTTAAAAAGTTACTTGTTTACATGAAATGGAAGTAATTATTTTCTGGTTATGAGTAATGCATGTTTGATACGGGAAATCCTAGAAAATATGGGGAAATATAAAGAAGAACATTAAAATGACCTGTATGCCTACTACTCAGTGGTAAGCACAGTTAACAGTTTGGTCTTGGTCCTTGTGTGCAGGCACAGTGGCTCATGCCTATAATCCCAGCACTTTGGGAGGCTGAGGAGGGGGAGGATCGTTTGAGTCCAGGAGTTTGAGACCAGCCTGGGCAACATAGTGAGACCCTGTCTCTACAAAACATTAGGAAAAAAAAATTAGCTGGGCATGATGGTGCGCACCTGTGGTCCCAGCTACTCAGAAGGCTGAGGTGGGAGGATCACTTGAACCCAGGAGGTCAAGGCTGCAGTGAACTGTGATCATACCACTGCACTCCAGCTTGGGCGACACAGTGAGACCCTATCTCTGGGGAAAAAAAATCCTTGTGTACTTTTGCCACATATATACCCACTTGGCATTCACACACACACTTTTCTACTCTGTTTCTCTCTGTCTCTACATATGCATATATACACATAATATATAGGTGTACATACCTACATATACAAAAATGCTCATTTTTCATCCGGGTGTGGTGGCGCACCTGTAGTCCCACCTACTCTGGAGGCTGAGATGGGAGGATTGCTTGAGACTGGTAAGAAGGTTGAGGCTGCAGTGAACCATGATCATGCCACTGCACTCCAGCCTGGGTGACAGAGCAAGACCCTGTCTCAAAAAAAAAAAAAAAGCTCATTTTCCTACGCATTATACATGCACACTTTGTAAACAAAAATTGAAGAGTTGTTGGCCAGGTGCAGTGGCCCATGCCTGTAATCCCAGCACTTTGGGAGGCTGAGGCAGGTGAATCACTTGAGCCCAGGAGTTTGAGACCAGCCTGGGCAACATGGCAAAACCCCATATCTACCAAAAATACAAAAAAATTAGTTGGGTGTGGTGGTGTGCGCCTGTAGTCCCAGCTACGCGGGAGGCTGAGGTAGGAGAATCACTTGAGCCTAGGAGGTGGAGGTTGCAATGAGCCGAGATTGTGCCACTGCACTCCAGCCTGGTGACAGAGCCAGACCCTGTCTGAGAAAAAAAAAAGAAAAAAAGAAAAAAAAAATTGAATGGTTGTTAACATACCATTTTGTAATTTGCTGTTGTCACTTTTTCCATTCATTAAAAAGCTCTATGACTGGGCGCAGTAGCTCATGCCTGTAATCCCATCACTTTGGGAGGCCAAGTAGGGAGGGTCACTTGAGGCCAGGAGTTGGAGACCAACCTGGCCAACATGGCAAAACCCCATCTCTAATAAAAATTTAAAAACTATCCAGGTGTAGTGGCACACGCCTGTAATTCCAGCTACTCGGGAGGCTGAAGCATGAGAATTGCTTGAACCTGGGAGGCTGAGGCTGCAGTGAGCCGAGATCACACCACTGTACTTCAGCCTGGGCAACAGAGCCGGACCCTGTCTCAAAAAAAAACTCTATAGCAAACGTTTGTTACATAGTAGTCTTTTATTTTATTTTATTTATTTATTTTATTTTATTTATTTATTTATTTTGAGATGGAGTCTCATTCTGTCACCCAGGCTGGAGTGCAGTGGTGCAATCTCAGCTTACTGCAACCTCCGCCTCCCAGGTTCAAGTGATTCCTCTCCCTCAGCCTCCCAAGTAGCTGGGATTACAGGTGTGCGCCACCATGCCCGGCTAATTTTTGTATTTTTAGTAGGGATGGGGTTTTGCCATGTTGGCCAGGCTGGTCTCAAACTCCTGACCTCAAGTGATCTGCCCACCTTTGCCTCCCAAAGTGCTGAGATTACAGGCATGAGCCACCACACCTGGCCTACTGTCTTGATTTATGAATTTTAGGCACTATCTATTGAGTTTCTCCAGTAATAGATAAGGATTTTGCTGTCTTACTCCCTTGCCTTCCAACCCCAAAGTCTCCCAATTTGTTATTATCATATTTTTTGGTTAATCAATATTAATTGCTTTACATTATACAGCCACATAAATATTGGTTTTTCTTTTTTTTTTTTTTTTGCTTTTCTTTCTTTCTTTCCTTCCTTCCTTCCTCCCTCCCTCCTTTCTTTCTTTTCTTTTCTTTTCTTTTCTTTTCTTTCTTATTTTTGTTGACCCAGCTACATTATACATAGATTGTTTCCTTTTCTTACAACTTAGTTTTCCCCAATGTCAATAACTGCCTTGCATTTTCTTACTTGCTTAGTTTTGGACACTTATTCAAATCCTCTGTGTTAGTTCCCTATGGCTGCTATAACTAGGCCAGAAGTTCAAAGTGTGTCTGACTGAGCTAAAATCAAGGTGCTGACAGGGCTGCATTCCTTCTGGAAGCTCTAGAGGAGAATTCATTCCTTGCTTTTTCCAGCTTCGAGAGGCTTCCACATTCCTTGGCTGGTGGCTGCCTTCCATCTTCAAAGCCGGCCATGGCCAGTCGAGTCTTCCTCGTGCTGCGTCATGACTCCCACACTCTCTTCTTCCCTGTTCCATATTGAAGGGTCCTTGTGATTACATTGAGTCTACCCGCGCGCACGCATGATAAATTTCCCATCCCGAGAGCAGCTAATTGGCAACCTTAATTTCAGTTGCAACCTTAGTTTTTTTCATATAACAACATTCATAGGCTCCACAGATTAGGGTGTGAACATGTTTGGAGGGCCCATTATTCCGCCCAACATCTAGATCCTCCATTAAATCTGCCGAGGCTTATCAATAGCGTGTTTCAAACACTCAGTTAAATCAGACTTCCCTCCTCGAGTCTCCATTCAGTTCCAGCTGAACTGACCTGCCAGACAGTGCCATCCAGGGATTTCTCTCTCAGTGCTTTTGTGTATGGGATCCCTCGTTTCGTGAGTCTCATGTTTCTGCTATCTTAACATACTCCTTTTTTTTCTTTTTTTGTGGCTGGAGCACATCCTTCTGACATTCTGTAAAAAGAGGACATGGGAGGTATGTATTTGGAGTCCTTACATGTCTGAAAATGTCATTATTCCACGTTTATATTTGATTGATGGTTTGGTTGAGTATAGACTTCTAGGTTGAAGAGCCCACTTTGGTGGTTTCCTGCTAAGCCTGTTACCCTCCCGGGCTGCTGTTTGAACCCCAACAGTACCTTGAGATGCCGAGCCCTTTGATGCTTCCTCTCCTGTTCTCCTTGTCCTTGTTGGAGGATTTCCCTTTAATTAATTAATTAATTTATTATTATTATTAGTTTTGGAGACGGAGTCTTGCTCTGTCGCCAGGCTGGAGTGCAGTGGCACAATCTTGGCTTGCTGCAACCTCCACCTCCCAGGTTCAAGAGATTCTGCCGCCTCAGCCTCCCCAGTAGCTGGAATTACAGGCGCCCACCACCACGCCTGGCTAACTTCTGTAGTTTTTTTTTTTTTTTTTAGTAGAGATGGGGTTTCACCATGTTATCCAGGCTGGTCTCAAACTCCTGACCTCAAGTGATCTGCCCACCTCAGCCTCCGAAAAGTGCTGGGATTACAAGTGTGAACCACCGTGCCTGGCCTCCCTTTTATTTCTTTACTATCACTTTACCAGGATTTGAGAGGAAGAGATGATAAACACAAGTGGTCAATGTGCTAGTATTGAGCAGAAGTGTGTATTTTTTAAGACTTTGCTATGAATTGTCAAATTAGATGCTCACTTCAAAGTCCTGTGATAATTTTTAAGTGTTTATTTGTTCAACTATATTCATTATTTATTCTAAGGTATTCAAAAAAGGAAAGTCATAAATTAGTAAAGGTATAATAACCTTTGAAAGCAACCTTTTCCATTATTAAAATTATGCTCTTTGAAGAAAACCTGGAACAGTGCTGGTCACTATCCTGGGCACTTTACAAGTATTAGCACATTATTGCCTCATGACAACCCTATGAAGTAGGCACTATTCTCCCCATTTTACAGATGGGGAAACTGAGTCACAGGTTAAGAAACCTCCTGGCCAGATACAGTGGCTCACACCTGTAATCCCAACACTTTGGGAGGCCCAGGTAGGAGGATAGCTTGAGCCTAGGAGTTCAAGACCAGCCTGGGCAACATGGTAAGATCTCCATCTCTACAAAGAAATATGAAAATTAGCCAGGCATGGCGGCGGGTGCCTGTAGTCCCAGCTACTTGGGAGGCTGAAGTGGGAAGATTTCCTAAGCCCGGGAGGTGGAGGCTGCAGTGAGCCATGATTGCACCACTGCACTCCAGCCTGGGTGACAGAGTGAGGCCCTATCTCAATAACAGCAACAACAACAACAAAGAAACCTCCCAAGGTTGCACAGCAGCTAGTACCAGGTGAAGCCTAAACTCATCATGCCCAGGCCGGTGGCATAGACACTTCATAGCCATGCTCTGCTGGCTCAGAAAATACAAGGAAAACGGATCAACAACAGTTGCATGGCTTTAGGATGACCTTTTAACCTTTTGGAGTATTTGCTTGCAAAGCTTTTAATATATTTTTTAAGTTAAAAGGCAACTGGGAGCCAGGCGCGGTGGCTTACACCTGTAATCCCAGCACTTTGGGAGGCCGAGGGGGGCGGATTATGAGGTCAGGAGATCGAGACCATCCTGGGTAACACTAAAACCCCGTCTCTACTAAAAATACAAAAAAAAAAAAAAAAAAAATAGCCAGGCCTGGTGGCAGGCACCTGTAGTCCCAGCTACTGGGGGAGCTGAGGCAGGAGAATGGTGTGAACCTGGGAGGAGGAGGTTGCAGTGAGCCGAGATTGCGCCACTGCAGTCCAGCCTGGGAGACAGAGTGAGACTTTGTCTCAAAAAAAAAAAAAAAAAAAAGGCAACTCGGGGGCGGGCACAGTGGCTCATGCCTGTAATCCCAGCACTTTGGGAGGCTAAGGCAGGTGGATCATATGAGGTCAGGAGTTCAAGACAACCTGGCCAACATGGTGAAACCCCGTCTGTACTAAAAACACAAAAATCAGTCAGGCGGTAGCGGCGGGCGCCTGTAGTCCCAGCTACTCGGCAGGCTGAGGCGGGAGAATCGCTTGAACCCGGGAGGCAGAGGTTGCAGTGAGCCGAGATCGCACCACTGTACTCCAGTCCGGGTAACAGAGTGAGACCCTGTCTCAAAAAAAAAAAAAAGAAAAAAAAGGCAATTGGAGATGTGTAAGTGTGTAGTCCGTTTTATCACTTAGTGTTATACCATGAGCGTTTTATATGTATCCAGATTTCATACCAAGCAAAACACGAAGATTCATTGACATTTTATAGTAAGACCATTGACTGGCCGGGCGCGGTGGCTCATGCCTGTAATCCCAGCACTTTGGGAGGCCGAGGCGGGCGGATCACGAGGTCAGGAGATTGAGACCATCCTGGCTCACACCATGAAACCCCGTCTCTACTAAAAGTACAAAAAAAAAAATTAGCCGGGTGTGGTGGCGGGTGCCTGTAGTGCCAGCTACTCAGGAGGCGTGAACCCGGGAGGCGGAGCTTGCAGTGAGCCGAGATTGCGCCACTGCACTCCAGCCTGGGGGACAGAGCGAACCCCCGTCCAAAAAAGTAAATAAATAAAAAAAGACCATTGAATAGGAGTTCTAAACCATGAAAACAAATGAGCTGTTTTGTCCAATTTCAGACGATGTCATCATTTCTAATGGAATCAGACACAGCTGACTTTACATTCCCAGGCCTGCTCTCTCCTGCTAAAGGACATTGATTGGGCATGACATTTAGCGTCTCTGAACTTGAGTTCCCTCCCTTGTACAATGTTAATACTAACATATAACTGACACTGTTGTGAGAATTTAAAAGCAGATCAGAGTATCGCAGCCCCCTCCTCCATAAATGGTAGCGATTATTATCTTAAGATCATCCTTTTTGCCCGGAGAGACTTTCAAAAGACCCATAACACTATTTTATGGCAGGTCAAACCTTTTTATTCCTTTATTCAGGCACTGAGAAAAGGTCTAGTCCATATCTGATAGTTTGTGTGTGTGTTGTTTACAGTTACGAAAGACTGAGGCATACATAAAACTTTTCAGAAAATTTAATTATGAACACATGTCAAAGTCAAAGTTTTGTTTCAAGGTTCCCTCCTTTTTTTTTTTTTTTTTTTTCTTTTCTTTTCTTGAGACAGAGTCTCTATCGCCCAGGCTGGAGTGCAGTGGCACAGTCTCAGCTCAGTGCAACCTCTGCCTCCCGGGTTCAAGCGATTCTCCTGCCTCAGCCTCCCAAATAGCTGGGATTACAGGTGCCCACCACCATGCCTGGCTAGTTTTTTTTGTATTTTTAGTAGAGACAGGGATTCGCCGTATTGGCCAGGTTGGTCTTGAACCCCTGACCTCAGGGTATCCACCCGCCTTGGCCTCCCAAAGTGCTGAGGCTACAGGCATGAGCCACCGCACCCAACCCCAAGATTCCCTCTTATTCCCTCTTGGTTGGGACATTTTCTGGGAAGTGAATGGTCAGATGATCATTGTCAGACTGGACACAAGGTGAAAGAATGTCTGGCTAAACATCACTAGATTTCTGACCTTAGGTCAGCTGAGAGGGGGGCGGGGGGTGGAGGGAGCAGTCTCCCTGACAAGGGCTTAATCTCATTAGAGAGTATCAGAGAATTGCTTTAGCATTTTTATCAGGAATTCTAATTTCTTCCCAGAAGAAGGTTATGAAATGCATTCAAATTTAGGAAAAAAGAAAAAGGTGATTTAAGAGTCCTCCAGGGAAAATAGTACCCCCTCTTCAAGGTTCTCAATTTCCATCATTAGAGCACTAAAGAGGAGTTACTAGCTCCAAAAAATTACAGCGATAATAGGTGGAAATCATCATTTATCTTAGTATCACCACACACTTTAAAAAATGTCTGGAAGAATATTCCTTCAAGAGTTAACAGTGATTATCAATGATCCCTGCGGCAATTGGTAATTGTGAGATGATGGAAGATTTTCACCTTATACACTGTATCTTTAATGTTTTATTTTATTTTATTTTTGGGACAGGGTCTTGTTCTGTCACTCAAGCTGGAGGACAGTGATGTGATCATGGTTCACTGCAGCCTCGACCTCCTAGGCGCAAGCAATCCTCCCACCTCAGCCTCCCGAGTAGCTGGGACTACAGGTGTGTGCCACCATGCTTGGCTGATTTTTTATTATTTTATTTTTGTAGAGATAGGATCTCACTATGTTGTCCTGGCTGGTCTTAAACTCCTAGGCTTAAGCAATCCTCCTGCCTCAGCCTACCAAAGTGCTGGGATTGCAGGCATGAGCCACTGTGCTTGGCCTGTTTTATTTTTAAAAATACTGAGCAGAGATTACTTTTGTAATGATAATGATACGAATATATTTCGCAAAACATCAAGTCAGTTTTACTAGCTCAGGGCTGTGCGTCACTGGTAGCTCTCTTGAGCCCATTTTCATTGCCAAGGACCGAGCAGCTCATCAGATGGCAGAGCTTTTACCTTGGCTCTGAGGAGCTGGGGTATAGCGGGGATTCTCACACCTGAGCTGCTGATCAAAACACAGGTTACTGGGTCCCAGCCCCAGAGATCCTGACCCCAGGTGGGGTCCCCAGCATGCATCTCTAACAAGTTCCCACATGCTGCTGCCGCTGGGCTGGGAACCACACTTTGAGAGCTTCTGTGGTCCAGAAAAGAAAACTTCAGCTGGGGAATAGAATCCTTAACCCAGGGCTGGCAAGCAAAACAAAGAAGATGAACTTGACTGACTTCCCACTTTTGCCTCTGGCTGGTCTGTAATTATTTTTGAGAAGAGGAACTTGATTTGACTGACTCTATTTAATAAGAAGTCATGCTAGAAAAGGGTTGTTACCATCTCTTATTAAGTGACCGCCTGGTTCAGAGACTTCTCAATTAAGTCCCATGGCCTCTGGGGCTTGAGGATGCATCTGAGGTTGGCTGTCTGCTTTGAGGCCTTCACAGTCTAGGGGATGGCTGTGGCATTTCACCGTCAACTCAGGCCACTGGTCTTGGTTTCTCTGAACCCCGAGGTGATGGGGTGGTGGTTATTGTAATTCTGATTTCCTGTTTGGGAAGCAGTGTGGGGGTATTATTGGAGGAGTTAAAACACAGGGAATATCGTCCCCACCCAGCCCCATATAAGCCACCAATCACATATGTATTCATTCTCTTTTGGTGCTAAAATATACATAACAGCATCTCCCATTTTAACCGTGTATTAATGTACAGTTCAGTGGCATTAAATACATTCACATTGTTGTGCGACCATCACCACCATCCATCTCCAGAACCTCTGCATCTTCCCATACTGAAATGCTGTCATCATGATCACTCTTTTAAAATCTTTAACAGCTTTTATTGAGATATAATTTGCATATCATACAATTCACTTTTCTTTTTTTTTTTTTATTTTTTTGAGACGGTCTTGCTCTGTTGCCAGGCTGGAGTGCAGTGGTGCGATCTCAGCTCACTGCAACCTCTGCCTCCCGGATTCAAGCGATTCTTCTGCTTCAGCCTCCCAAGTAGCTGGGACTACAGGCACACACCACCATGCCCAGCTAATTTTTGTATTTTTAGTAGAGACAGGGTTTCACCATGTTGGCCAGACTGGTCTCAAACTCCTGACCTCAGGCAGTCCACCCGTCTCGGCCTTCCAAAGTGCTAGAATATAGGCGTGAGCCACTGTGCCTGGCAATTCACCCATTTTAAAATGTATAATTCAACAGTTTTTAGTATATTCACAGAGTTGTGCAACCATCAACACAATCAATTTTAGAATGTTTTGTCACCCCAAAATGAAACCCTGTACCCATTAGCTGTCACTCCTCAATTCCCCCAGCCCCTGACAACCACTAGCCTACCTTGTCTCTATGGATTTGCCTGTTCCGGACATCTCATATACATGGAACCATGTAACAGGTGGCTTTTGACAACTGGCTTCTGTCACCTAGCATCATATTTTCAAGGGTCAACCATGTTGTGGCATAAATCAGTACTTCATTCCCTTTCGTATTCACTTTTTTTTTTTTTTTGAGACAGAGTCTTGCTTGGTCACCCAGGCTGGAGTGCAGTGGCGCAATCTTGGCTCACTGCAGCCTCAACCTCCCAGGCTCAAGTGATCCTCCCACCTCAGCCTCCCATGTTAGCTGGGACTATAGGCACATGCCACCACGCCTGGCTAATTTTTGCATTTTTTTGTTTTTGTTTTTGTTTTTGTAGAGACAGGGTTTCGCTGTGTTGCCAGGCTGATCTTGAACTCCTGGACTCAAGTGATCCACCCACTTTGCCCTCCCAAAGTGTTGAGATTGTAGCCGTGAGCTACGGAGCCTGACTGTATTCAAATGTGAATTCATTATCTCCTCCACATCCCTTCCCCAACAAAAACTTCCTTCTCCACTTAGTTGATTTCTCCACTTAGTTGAAACTCCATTATCCAGCTTCCAAGCCAACTAACAAAATATTTCCATTGAATCCTCCATCTTTGCTCCCTATCCTCTTCCCAAATCCACTGCCTCATCAGAGCCTGTCAAATGTATTTCAAAAATAGCTCTAGAATGTAACCTCTCCTCTTTGTCAGTATCAATGCTGTCATATTTCTTGCCTTTACCACCTCTGGCCTGTTCCTGGCCTCCCACCTGCAAGCTCTTCCTCTAGTCCTTTCTCCGCAGAGCTCACCAGTTACCTCCCTAAAAACAGCCTGCTTAGAAATCTGTGCTCCAGGCCAGGCACGGTGGCTCATACTGGTAATCTCAGCATTTGGGAGGCCGAGGTGTGTGAATCACTTGAGGCCAGGAGTTTGAGACCAACCTGGCCAACATGGTGAAACCCTGTCTCTACTAAAAATACAAAAATTAGCCACGTGTGGTAGTGCACACCTGTAATCCCAGCTACTCGGGAGGTTGAGGGAGGATAATTGCTTCAACCCAGGAGGCAGAGGTTGCAGTGAACCGAGATTGTGCCACTTCACTCCAGTCTGGGCAACAGAGCGAGACTCTGTCTCAGAAAAAAGAAAAAAGAAAAAAAAAAGAAAAGAAAAAGGAGGCCGGGCGCGGTGGCTCAAGCCTGTAATCCCAGCACTTTGGGAGGCCAAGACGGGTGGATCACGAGGTCAGGAGATCGAGACCATCCTGGCCTACACGGTGAAACCCTGTCTCTACTAAAAAAATACAAAAAACTAGCCGGGCGAGATGGCGGGAGCCTGTAGTCCCAGCTACTCGGGAGGCTGAGGCAGGAGAATGGCGTAAACCCGGGAGGCGGAGCTTGCAGTGAGCCGAGATCGCGCCACTGCACTCCAGCCTGGGCGACAGAGCCAGACTCCGTCTCAAACTAACTAAAAAAAAAAAAAAGAAAAGAAAAATAAAAAGGAAACCTGTGCTCCTACCCATTGCCTGCAGGGTCTTGTTTGATCTGGCCCTGGCATAGAAACCATTTAGAATCAGACATTTCACTACACTCCTGCCCCTTCCACAGGAGACCCCTTGAAAATGCCATCTGTTCCGCGGACTCTGCACATCCTCACTTGTTCTTCCCTCTGTCAGGAAGGCAGGCCAGTCTGTGCAGCCTGGAGGCTGAGCTCCAAAGGAACCCAGCCTGTGAAGGGGCCCCTCAGCTTAGCTTCTCCTGCAGGTTCAGGGACAAAAAGAGAAACTATGTTTGCAAGTCAGTTCCTACTTTTAAATTTTCATTACTGATGAGATCAAAAGCCTCCCGTGGTAATTTATGAATTTTCATTTTTAAAAATTGGCCTGTTGCTACAGTTTATTCCTATGTTAAACACCATTGTTCTATTTACTGTTAACATTTATTTATTTACTTAGACGGAGTCTTGCTCTGTTGCCCAGGCTAGAGTGCAGTGGCACAATCTCGGCTCACTGCAACCTCCACCTCCTGGATTCAAACGATTCTTCTACCTCGGCCTCCTGAGCAGCTGGAATTACATGTGCACACCACCACACCTGGCTAATTTTTGTATTTTTAGTAGAGACAGGGTTTCACATGTTGGCCAGGTGGGTCGTGAACTACTGACCTCAAGTGATCTGCCCGGCTAGGCCTCCCAAAGTGCAGAGATTCCAGGCGTGAGCCACCATGCCTGGCTTAATGTTAACATTTATTACAATACATATTTCACACATATGATCTTAATGTCTGGCGCTTTGGGAACTTTTTTGATTATCATTTGATTTGTCTTTTAATTGTGAAAATGCAGTTCCTTACACATGACCCCTTGTGATTTTGGTGGGGGAGGAAACCAGCAGGATATGTAGAAAACAGCAGAAACCATGTTTTTTTGTTAATCTCCTAGGACCGTTCTCCCAATTTACTATTTTCTTTGACAAAGCAGTGCTGTGGAAAAGGATGGAAAAATGTTCTTGGCAAGTTCGCCTGTGCACCAGGGCTCTTTTTGCGCACTTTAGATACAAGCTCCTGTGACTGGTCAGCTTGGGAGTTGATTACTCAGGCATTCTTTGGATTTTTAAACGAGGACACCCTATTTTTGTAGCATTGTGGACATTCACGTCTCACCTTCTAGTTGCTTCCTTTGTGTTTTCCTTTGTTTACAAAGCGACGCTTTCCCACAAACCTTGTAAAGAAGGTCATGGTTTAGCTGTTTCATAAGTGATCTACTTCTCTGATTTGATTTGTTTGTTCATCTCTATAGAGCAGGTGAACCCAGTCCTGTTAGATTTGTTGAAAAAGATTTACTGAAAAAGAAAAAGAGGGAAGGGAGTGGGTCATTCTAAGAGAGGCTAACAAGTGAGGTAAACATAATAGAGCAAGACATTTGTTATTAATATTTTTGTGACTTTTGATCTAGACATCAGTTGCCTTTAACCCGGTGTACACAAAGCAAAGGAGGAATGGAAAAGTCTGCCTCAAAACCATCAGGCCCAGCGAGGTGGCTCACACCTGTAATCCCAGCACTTTGGGAGGCTGAGGCAAGCGGATCACTTCAGCTAGGGGTTCAAGACCAGCCTGGTCAACATGGCAAAACCCCATTTCTATTAAAAATACAAAAATTAGCTGGGCATGGTGGTGCACACCTGAGGTACTTGAATCTCTTGAGCTTGAGCTCAGGAGGCAGAGGTAACAGTGAGCGGAGATCGCATCATTTCATTCCAGCTTGGGTGACAGAGTGAGACTCTGTCTAAAAAAAGAAAAAAGCCATCAGCATAGAGCCATGACTGCCTGCTTAAAGTGAACAGACACTTCTCAAAAGAAGCACTATTCACAATAGCAAAGACTTGGAACCAACCCACATGTCCATCAGTGATAGACTGGATAAAGAAAATGCGGCACATATACACCATGGAATACCATGCAGCCATAAAAAAGGATGAGTTCATGTCCTTTGCAGGGACATGGATGAAGCTGGAAAACATCATCCTCAGCAAACTAGCACAGAAACAGAAAACCAAACATCGCATGTTCTCACTCATAAGTGGGAGCTGAACAATGAGAACACATGGACACAGGGAGGGGAACATCACACACCAGGGCCTGTTGGGTGGTGGGGGGCTAGAGGAGGGATAGCATTAGGAGAAATACCTAATGTAGATGACAGGTTGATGGGTGCAGCAAATCACCATGGCACGTGTATACCTATGTAACAAACTTGCACATTCTGCACATATATCCCAGAATTTAAAGTATAATAAAAAAGAAAGAAAGAAAGAAAAAAAGTAGCGTTTGCCAGAGTTCTCCAAGTAAAGTTACTATTTCCCCCATTTTAAATATTAAGACATATTTATTTCAGGGAAAATACTTTGAGGCTATGCAAATATCCTGTTTCTCCTTAAAGTTTCACCCACTCATTTGTGAATGGTAGTTGGATCATGCCTATATTAGCAGTTACTGTGATGTTCTAATGATGCTTTTCCCTTGCTCTCATTTCTCTTACACTTTAATTGAAATTCCTCTGTAAAGAAGACTTGTCCCTTCTCCTTGATATTTTCCCCTAGTCAGTTATTTAGTTGTATTTCTATAGACTCAAAGATATTAATTTTCTTCAAATACAATTATTAATTATTTTGTCGCTTGAATTGCTCCAGCTTTGGCCTTTGGGAACCCTTTGGGGTTGGCTCCTGTGCCCTTCTGCTGTGCCCTGTCACCTTTGTTCAGCACATCTTTCTGGCACTGTGAGATTTTTACATTTCTCCATAAAGCTCATTAGAAGCACTATACAATGACTGTCTTTTGTATAGCACTCAGCATATAATTTATATTAATATAAAGATGATATTAAAGGTTATCAAAGTATTGTTCATTATATGAAAATTACAGATGTTAAGTCCCAGTACTCAGAGATAGGAAGTATGAAAGGCAGAAGCTCACCCACCTTCAATTTTTTATTTTTATTTTTATTTTTTTTGAGATAGGGTCTTGCTCTGTCACCCAGGCTGGAATGCAGTAGTGTAGTCACGGCTCACTGCAGCATCAACCTCCTGGGCTCAAGTGATCCTCCCATTTCAACCTTCTGAGTAGCTGGGACTACAGGTGTGCACCACCTCATCCGACTAATTTTTGTATTTTTTGTAGAGACAGGATCTCACTATGCTGTCCAGGCTGGTCTGAAGCTCCTGGGCTCAAGCGATCTACCCACCTTGGCCTCCCAAAGTGCTGAGATTACAGGCATGAGCCACCACGCCCGGCCACACCTTCAGTTTTTATCCAAAAATTTGTTACTACTACTCAGCAACATAGCAGTGCCTTTTAAGTCATATGATATCATTTTAAGTATAACAGCTCCGATACTTTCTATTTCCAAAATGCATAATCTCCTCTGGTGGAAATGGGAGTTCAGTGGGACAAAGATGTGGTATTAAATAAAATCTTATTTCTCTAGAAATATTCATGAGATGAAATTACATCATTTGAAATATTGCATTAACCATTGTGTTAAAAGATATTCTTTGAGATCCGGCCACCGCACTCCAGCCTGGGCGACAGAGCCAGACTCCGTCTCAAAAAAAAAAAAAAAAAAAAAAGATATTCTTGTAAGAGGGAGGCAGGATGAGAAATTATGCATCTATTCATGTCAGCAGCTGGATCTGAATCTTGATATTAACTTCCCTTGTGCTGGTCAGCAAAAGTTTCTCCAAGGAAAAATGAAAGGACAATAGGAACAATTCAGAAGAACTAAACAATACGTGAAAAAATGGAATGTTCATTTTCATAAGTCAGAGAAACTTAAAATGAGAAATAAACTATAGTGTTTTGGATAGAATCACCACAACTTTGTTTAGTTAAGGCATTAAAATTAGGGCACATGGCCGGGTGCGATGGCTCAAGTCTGTAATCCCAGCACTTTGGGAGGCCAAGGCAGGTGGATCACCTGAGGTCAGGAGTTCGAGACCAGCCTGACCAACAAAGGTGAAACCCCATCTCTACTAAAAATACAAAATTAGCCGGGCGTGATAGCACATGCCTGTAATCCCAGATACTCAGGAGGCTGAAGCGGGAGAATTGCTTAAACCCAGGAGGTGGAGGTTGCAGTGAGCCAAGATCCCGCCATTGCACTCCAGCCTGGGCAACAAGAGTGAAAGTCCATCTCAAAAACAAACAAACAAACAAAAAAATAAAATTAGGGTACAGTTCAGGGATCTTCTAAAATGTTGTGTTGCCATCAGTCTTTCTTTTGTGGTAACGCAAATTTGACCACGCAGGAAGCAGATCAAGGAGGAGCGACACCGCATTCCTGTCCAAGAAGGAAAAGGTATGCCTTGAAACAGACCAGAGAATAAACAAGACTCAAAACTTCAAGCGAGTCAGGCGCAGTGGCTCAGCCTGTAATCCCAGCACTTTGGAAGGCTGAGGCGGGGGAGGATCAGTTGAGCCCAGGAGTTCGAGACCAGCTTGGGCAACATAGTGAGACCTCATCTCTACAAAAACTACAAAAATTAGCTGGATGAGATGGCACATGCCTGTAGTCCCAGATATTTGGGAGGCTGAGGTGGGAGGATCACTTGAGCCCAGGAGGTTGAGGCTGCAGTGAGCCATGATCACGCCACTACCCTCCAGCCTGGGTGACAGTGAGATCCTGTCTCAGAAAAAAAAAAAAAAAAGAGAGAGAGAGAGGGACAACAAAACAAAACAAACCTCCCAAATTTCAAGTGATCTGTCTTCACCTGTGTGAAGTTGGAAATAAAATTCCATGAGAAGACTGTCTTATCCACATAGGACAGAGAGATCAAGCAGGACATAAGACAAACTGCTGATTTTTTCTTTTTCTTTGAGCCGACAGAGTTCAGCACCCCATCTGCTGGCTTAGGTGTAGTGGCCTCTGTGATGCCTGGGTAAGCTTAGCTATGGGAAGGTATCATTAACAATGTTCAAAGACTTTTGACTCATCACTGTGAGAATGCACTGGGCAGCCAGCCAAGAACCACTACAGGGCCAGCACAACTGTTTCCATGTCGAAATGTACCCCATCACTTTCCGGGGTCTGAGGTTCTTTGAGAGAGGGTTAGGATGACCCACTGATACTGGCCTTAGCAAAGAGAACCACCTCTGGAATTGAGCAGACCCCCATACTAGTTCTTCCGCCGTTGGGGAAAAAAAAAGTCCCAGTAGCAGAGGGTTTATCCAGACTCTGTGAGTTTCAGTGTTTGTCAACTCTAAGATGGTATCAGAAGGCCTGATTGCCCTGATTATAACAAGACATGTAATGAGTGAGGCACCAGGGTGCCTGGAGCAAGAATATTTGATTATTCATCATCCCTCCTTCAACATTTCACAATCTTTTTTTTTTTTTTTTTTGAGACGGAGTTTCGCTCTGTGTCCAGGCTGGAGTGTAGTGGCACCATCTAGGCTCACTGCAACCTCCACCTCCCAGGTTCAAATGAATTCTTGTGCCTCAGCCGCCAAAGGAGTTGGGACTAAGGCGTGTGCCACCACGCCTGGCTAATTTTTGTATTTTTCATAGAGAGAGGGGCTCACCATGTTGGTCAGCTTGGTCTGGAACTCCTGACCTCAGGTGATCCGCCTGCCTCGGCCTCTCAAAGAGCTGGGATTACAGGCGTGAGCCACTTCACATTCTTTTCTTTTCTTGAGACGGAGTCTCGC
>NC_045456.1:3599176-3630744 GCF_002776525.5 Piliocolobus tephrosceles
TCTGGGTTATTAATTGACAGAAACTTTGTCCTGGATCTTAATCCATCTAGGTGTTTTTTTTGTTTTGTTTTTTTGACAGAGTCTCACTCTGTTGCCCAGGCTGGAGTGCAGTGGTGTGATCTCTGCTCACTGCAACCTGTGTCTCCCGGGTTCAAGTGATTCTCCTGCCTTGGCCTCCCGAGTAGCTGGGATTATAGGCACCCGCCACCATGCCCAGCTAATTTTTTTGTATTTTTAGTAGAGATGGGGTTTCACCATGTTGGCCAGACTGGTCTGGAACTCCTGCCTCAGGTGATCCACCTGCCTCAGCCCCCCAAAGTGCTAGGATTACAGGCGTGAGCTACCACACCTGGCCTTAACCCATCTGGGTTTTGAACTCAGGAACAGTCTTCCCACTCTCATGTCATGTGTATAGTAAGGACTTTCTTCAAATGATAGAAGCCAAGCAGGGCCCACTAACCTGAGCAAAAAGGATGCTTATTCTGGGGCCGGAGGGACCTCTCGTGCAACCCAAGGATGCCTGCTGGAGGAGCCGAACCCCAAGAAACAGCAGCTGGAGCTAGGCGTGGGCTGGCTGCCCAGCGTGCCCTCTGGCCACGCTTCCTCCCTGTCCCCTTTCTTCTGTGTGACTTGTTCATGGGGCACATGCCACAGTTCCAAATGCCTGTTAAGTATCACTTGATTTGGTCCCAGTTCCACATTTTTGTTAGTGAGACTGAGCCCACTGGAGCCGATGTCTCCCCCCAGCCCAACCCACCCACATCAATGGTGGGTGGGAGGTGCTCAGTTCCAGTCTTGGCGTAAATGTTGAAGGAAGGCGCATGGAGGACCCAAATGAAGCCTGCCCCCATGGAGGAGGAGGTGCTACGGGCCGCCCTCGGGCCAGGCACTCTCAGTGAGGATGCTAGACCGCCTGCCCGTGTCGGTGCTCATTTTCCCCGTCCTCCTCTTGACAAAGGGGTGACTGATGTGAGGCCGTGTGGCCTCTCCTGTGCTCTAGCCATCCAGGATGTTCATTCCATCCTCACAGAGTCCCTTCCATGAGGCTCCCTGAGGAAGGGCCCTTGTAGGAGCTGAGAACAGTTGTGCTTCAGAGTAATGGGGCTACTTTCATCCTTTAAGCTGCTGAACTGTGTGACTAAGCTCCGTGTCAGCTATTGAGTTGGCGGCCCTTAAAAAGTGTGTCTGTGCCTCTGGGGGCCCTTGGATAGGTTGGTGATAGCATGCCGTGGGGGAAGGGTACAATTGTGACATCGTCTGACTCTTTTAGGGAACCTGTGGGTTTTTAAATGGAGGAAGAGATGTAGACATTGTGAAAAACAGCCACCGCCTGACGAGTTAACCCCTGAGGTAGAGATGCGCTCCAGAAAGTGGCCAGGCGGCTCTTGCGCTAATGCCTATCTCCTCCCTACTGCCTTCTCCCTCTCTTTTTTTTTTGGATGAGTGAAAGTGAGGCAGAGTCTCGCTCTGTCGTCGGGACTGGAGTGCAGTGGCCAGATCTCAGCTCACTGCAAGCTCCGCCTCCCGGGTTTACGTCATTCTCCTGCCTCAGCCTCCCGAGTAGCTGGGACTGCAGGCGCCCGCCACCTCGCCCGGCTATTTTTGTATTTTTAGTAGAGACGGGGTTTCACCGTGTTAGCCAGGATGGTCTCGATCTCCTGACCTCGTGATCCGCCCGTCTCGGCCTCCCAAAGTGCTGGGATTACAGGCTTGAGCCACCGCGCCCGGCTCCCCCTCTCTTTTTCTCCTCTCTCTCCCCCTACCTTTTCTCTCTCTGCTCTCTTCATCCCCTCACGCTTTCTCCCATCCCTCACTCCCCTTCACCCTCTCTCCCTCACTTTCTCTCATCCAGATCCATCTCCCTACCCTCTCTTTGGTCCCTTATCTCTCTCCCATTCCCCTGCACCCCCTCTCCCCTTCCCCCCTCTTTTCCCCACCCCTTCTCCCCACACCTTCTCTTTCCCTCCCAGTCTCTCTCTCCTCACCCTCACTGTCCACCCCCAGCCTCCTGACCCTCCCCACTCCTGCTCTGCCTTCCTCTCAGCCCCTCTGTGTTTGGCCCCATTCCTCCCAGCCCATTTCTCTTATTTTCTCTCCTCACCCCTCCTCTTCTAGCCCCTGTGTCTGACCCTTCTCATTGCCCACATCCCTTCTCCACTGCCCCCTTCTCCACACTTCCTCTCCTGTTCTTACTAAGCCCTTCTTCCTTCCTTCCTACCCCTCCTCCCTGTCTTCTCTTACCCCTCAACCCCCCCCCCCCCTTCACCCCGCTCTCTCCCTCTAACTCTTCCTCGCCTCTCCCATCCTCTCATCTGTCCCCAACCCCCCTTTTCTGTCTCTGTGCCCACTTCTTTCCCCCCAACCCCAGCTCTCTCCCTGGAACCTCACTCTGGCCCCAGCGCCCACTCTCCTTTAACTCCTCTTCTCTCTTGCACTTCCTCCTCCTCCCCACATTCTCCCATTTCTTCCTTCAAACCCAGTATTGCTGCGTGCCTCAGATTCTCAATCCCAGAGGGCAGGAAGAGCCAGGGACAGGGTTACTGGCCTTCTCCAGCCCACAGCCAGCCATGGGTCCCTACTCTAGAACAACCACGATTTTTATTTTAATGTACGATATCTTTTTGAGATGGAATCTCACTCTGTTGCCCAGGCTGAAGTGCAATGGCATGATCTTGGCTCACTGCAACCTCCACCTCCCCAGCTCAATAGATTTTCCCGCCTCAGCCTCCCAAGAAGCTGGAATTATAGGCACGCACCACTATGCCCGGATAATTTTTGTATTTTTAGCAGGGACAGGGTTTCATTGTGTTATCCAGGTTGGTCTTGAACTCCTGGCCTCAAGTGATCCACCCACCTTACCCTCCCAAAGTGTTGGGATTACAGGTGTGAGCCACTGTGCCTGGCACTATTTCTTTTTTCTTATGAACTCCTCTTATTATCATCTTACTATCATTCCGAAATATTTTGGTGTATTTCTTTTTAGGTTTTGTTTTTTTTTTTTTGATAGAGTCTTGCTCTATCCCCTAGGCTGGAGTACAGTGGCATGATCTCGGCTCACTGCAACCTCCGCCTCCTGGGTTCAAACAATTCTCCTGCCTTAATCTCTCGAGTAGTTGGGATTACAGGTGCCCACCACCACATCCAGCTAATTTTTTGTATTTTTAGTAGAGAGAGGGGCTCACCATGTTAGCCAGCCTGGTCTCAAACCCCTGACCTCAGGTGATCCACCTGCCTCGGCCTCCCAAAGTGCTGGGATTACAGTTGTGAGCCACCATGCCCAGCCAGGGTTTTTACTATTAATATATACTTGTTGCTATATGTACATGTATTTTATATATACATATTATATTTATGTGTATATATATGTCTTTGTTTTTTTCTCACTTCATAGTCATCTTTGAAGCCAGTGTTTTTAGTAGCTGAGTATTTGAGTTCATGCATCTTAATGTATGTAACTATTTCCCTGTCATTTGAGCATTTAGGTAGTTTCTATGATCTTGATATTATACAGATGAGGATGTGATGGGCATATGTCCCCTTTCTATCCTGTAAGGAAATCACGTTGTAGACAGGGTGGCATTTTATATCCATTCTTTATCTCCATAGATTCCCATATGACTGGACTGGCCCCTGATGATGAGAAGGAAGAGGAGTTCAGTCCACGGGGATTGGCACATGGGCATTGGCAGGGTACTTGTCCTCTGTGTGTTTGCTTTTAGTTTTAGTTCTAGAAACTCTGCTCATATGGCTTATCATCCCTTTTATATGTACTCTGTGTGTGTGTGTGTGTGTGTGTGTGTGTGTGTGTGTGAGAGAGAGAGAGAGAGAGAGAGAGAGAGAGATGGAGACAGATCAACTGATACTTCTTTTTTTTTTGGTGTGAACCTTGGAGACAGGGTCTCACTCTGTCGCCCAGGCTGGAGTGCAGTGGAGCGATCTCGGCTCACTGCAAGCTCTGTCTCCCAGGTTCACACCATTCTACTACCTCAGCCTCCCAAGTAGCTGGGACTACTTGGTGGCGCCTGCCACCATGCCCAGCTAATTTTTTGTATTTTTTTAAGTAGAGATGGGGTTTCACTATGTTAGCCAGGATGGTCTCGATCTCCTGACCTCGTGATCTGCCTGCCCCTGCCTCCCAAAGTGCTGGGATTACAGGTGTGAGCCACCGCGCCCAGCTCCAACTTATACTTCTAAAAGCAGCTGCATGTGGGCTTTTATGTTCCACAGCACTGTCCCTATTTCACTGCACCGTTGTGGGGCAATTAATCCTGGTCTCGAGTTCAGGTGCAAGATTAGAGGATACACAGTGAAAGGTGAAATCCTTGGGGGTTTGGTTTCTTTGCTTTCTCTCCCCCTTTTTCTATTCTTTTTTTTCCTCTTTCTTTTTTTTTTTTTTTTGAGATGAAGTTTCACTCTTGTTGTCCAGGCTGGAGTGCAGTGGTGTGATCTCGGCTCACTGCAACCTCCACCTCCTGGATTCAAGTGATTCTCCTGCCATAGCCTCCCAAGTAGGTGGGATTACAGGCATGTGCCACCATGCCCAGCTAATTTTTGTATTTTCAGTAGAGGTGGGTTTTCACTATGTTGGCCAGGCTGGTCTCGAACTGCTGACCTCAGGTGATCCACCTGCCTCAGCCTCCCAAAGTGCTGGGATTACAGGTGTGAGCCACCGTGCCCGTTCACCATTCTTTTACCTGACTGGCATTTAAAGGAATTTTATTTCCTAGAACTGTAGGGAAAACTGTCCTGAAGGCCGTGAACCATCCATGTGATTTCATATTTGGCTGAGATAGGGGTCCAACTCCTTTGCTGGCAAGGGGAAGGTCATGACTATAATAATCCCCTTGTGGTTTCTAGCTTAGCTGTGTGTCATCATGCACTCCTCTGAAAAAATTGTGCTTTTAGCTTTAAAGGGCACCAAGTAAGGGTAGCTAGAACCCCCAGGAGCCAGGCTGGATGAACCATCTCAACGCCTTGGCCTTTTTAATTCATCACTTTCAGTAATGGACAGGATTGTGGAAAGTATTCATTCTTCAGCCACCAAGTGTACATCAAATGTCAGCTCATGTACCTGGCAAAAAAATTAGTTGAATATTTATGATGCCGTCTTGGGGCAAGTTTCAGTGAAGGTTCTAAAGTTCATGATAATAAATGTTAGAAAGCATTGGTAGCTAATATGTACCATATACTTTCTCCCTTTGGTATCTTTTCAAATTGTGAACATAACCTGACTTGAATTTGTGGGACAAACAAAACAGTTGACTCAATACTGTTGTGTGTTGGAATTCAATTAAATTCTGTAAGTGTTTATTGAGTGCCTGTTAAGTATAAGATCTGATAACCAGGGGAACTCCTCAAAGGCAACTCGAGTTTCACTCAATTATTCATTTTTCTTAACTTTCATTTCCCTAATTGGGAGAAGATTGTGATGTGGTCATTTTATGAACCACCCAACAGAATAAGCAGTTAAACCAAAGGGTGTTTGAGAAAGTTCTGTTTATCCAGAAAGAAGGAAAGATATAAATTTTAGCAACACATCAAATTAGAAGACAGCTTTCTGAGATAGAAAAATGTCTAGTCAGTCTCTGAAACTCCCTCCTCACTGGTAGTTTAGAGAGGAACAAAAGAGAATGGGGTTTCTCAGATAAGTGCTGAAGTTCCCCTTACAAGGAAAACATTTCCCAAGAATTCCTGCTTTGTCTTAAATCCACTACCACGAAGATCAGCACTAACAGGAGACACGGTGGTGTGCTTCGGCCATGAGGTTGTTGCTTGGTGATGTGACAGGCACATACTGCTTGCTCTGGTGCAGTCTTTTGTGTTCACTTGGTTCTCCCATCTCTTTTCTCTCTTCAAACCACTGTGAGAATCCCTTCATACAGTTCTCTCTGAGGCCTTCTCATGTGGTGCTACCCATTAAAATCAGTTCTGGAAGCTGATGTGATAGTTGATGTCATGTCTGTCTATGCCATCAAACATCATTATAAAATGTATAGTAGTGGGCTGGGCATGGTGGCTCATGCTTCTAATCCCAGCACTTTGGGAGGACAAGGCCAGAGGATCATTTGAGCCCAGGAGTTCGAGATCAGCCTGGGCAACATGGCGATACCCTGTCTCTATTTTAAAAATACAGAAAATTAGCCAGGCATGGTGGCACGTGCCTGTAGTCCTAGCCACCCAGGAGACTGAGGTGGGAGGATCACCTGAGCCCAACAGGTCGAGGCTGCAGTGAGCCATGATCGTGCTGCTGCACTCCAGCCTGGGCGACAGAGTGAGACCCCAGCTCAGAAAAAAAAAAAAAAAAAAAAGGAAAGAAAGAAATGTGTAGTTGTGGACTCATCTTTTGATGTAAGAACTAAAACACTGTGCTCCAGCTCTGTCCCCTCCCTCCCCTTTCCCTAGAGGAAGCAACCACCCTAAGTCTTTTTAGAATCGTCTTTCTTCTTTTTTAAGAAATAATTTTATCATTTCCATATGTATCTCCTAAAAACAAACATACTGTCTGGTTTTGCTTGTTTTTGGTTTTATAAAACTGGGACCGAAACTGCAGAGACTTGTGACTTGCTTGTTGTCTCTGATTTTGCAGTTCATGTGTTTTTCCTGTCTGGTATTCCATTGTTTGAACATGCCACTGTGTACTTACCCTTTCTCCCCTGATGGACTTTTGCTTTGCTTCCAGTTTTTTGCTGCTATGTACAGACTTCCCATCACCATTTGAATAAATGTCTCTGGTGTATGTGCGAAGCGTATTTTTTTAAAGGTTCATAACAAGGAGTGGTTTTGCTGGGTTTTAAGTTGCTGGATTTCCAAAGTGTTGTGCCAGTATATGTTCTCAAGAATTGAGTGAATGAACAAACTAATGAATGAAGAAGATAACATATTCATGGAAGGAGAGAGTATATGAATATTCAGCTTTAGATGAGAATGCCTAATTGATTTTCAAAATATGTGTTCCCAGAGTGTAAACATCTCTGCTGCTCCCTATTCTCACCAATATTTGGTATCCCAGATATACTGGGAGGTAGGCTAAACTGCCATCACAGAGACCCCAAAACAGCATAGCTGTTTCCCTCTCAGGCTGTGACCATTGGACTGGTCAGAGTGAGTGAATTGCTTTGCTCAGGTTCCTTCTCTCTTGTGGACATGGTTGGAGCTGGCTCACCAGCACTGTGTCCACCTTCCAGCCCATGGCAGAGGGAAGTAGACGGGGAGTAGCTTCTCTTTGTTAAGGACATGACCTGGAAACTGCTCACATCACTTCCACCCACATCCCATTGCAAAGAACTTAGCTACAGACTCACACCCAGCTGCAGGTGAGTCTGAGGAAACAGGCTCCAGCTGTGTAACCATGTGCCCAGCAAAAGCTGAAGGCAGAGGAGTATTAGTTTCCTATTTCTGCTGTAATAAATTACCACAAATGTAATGGCTGCAAACAACATACATTTATTATATTCTAGTTTGTGAAATCAGAAGTCCAGAATGGGTGGGCAGGGCTGAGTGCCTTCTGGAGGGGAGGATCCCTTTCCTTACCTTTTGCAGCTTCTAGAGGTCATCTGCATGACTTGGCTTCTGGCCTCTTCCTCACATCACCCTGACCCCTCCTCCCTTCATCTCATTTCCTTTTCCAGCTCTTCCATCTTTTAAAGATCCGTGTGATTACACTGGGATCTGCCAGTTAATTCAGGATACTGTCCTCATCTCAAGGTCCTTAGTCAAACCTGTGAAGTCCCTTTAGCCACATTATGTAACATATTCACAGGTTTGGGGAATTAGGACATGGACATACTTTGCAGGCATTGGGGAGCATTATTCTGTCTACCATGGGGGGAGGGATGGGTTCTACAGACAGTCCCTGACTTATAATGGGTTGATTGAATGGTTTTCTGATTTTACAATGGTGGAAAAATGACATGCATCCAGCACATTCCTGATCATGTCCTCATAAACCCATCGTGAGTTGAAAATATCCTAAGTTGAAAGTGCATTTACAACTTAGGATATTTTCAACTCACGATGGGTTTATGCAGGTGTAGCCCTGTGGTTAGTTGAGAAGCATCTTCTGTATTTTTTAAAAGAGGAAGGTGATAATGGGTACTAGAGAGAATGATCAGTTTCTGCCATATCATACCATCACATTTTTGCCAATCACATGGCTGTGGATATATTTTAAGTGTTAAGTTGTCAGAACTGGTGAATTTGCTGAAGGGAGGACTTTGTTTTCTGATACTTTGTGATTGTTGGGATTCAAATGTTGAAGTAATCCTAAAAGACAAAGCATATTTTTGGGGTCTTTCTCATGAGTGACAATTTCATCCATCAGTCTTCTGTTTGCCACAGTCCTTTTGCAGAGGGCATTCCCATCCACTGTTGTACTTGTAGCTTCCTCAGCGAAGCTAACAGAGCAGCTAGCATCCCTAGGATTAAATGACAGAGATCCCGGCGCACAGTAGGGGCCCAGATGTGTAACAAATAAACAATAACAAAAGCCCACACTAGCACATCGTGCCCAGAGCCCTCTTGTGTGTGATAATCACCTCATCATACATTGCATGCACATAGTAGGTAGACAAATCAAAGCCTCCTTTCCTAATACCCTCTGGCCCTCCAGCTTGCTGTGGACTGGACGTTTGTATCCCCCTCCTATTCATTCCTGTGTTGCAGCCCTAATCCCTCATGTTGTGTTATTTGGAGATGAGGTCTTTGGGAAGTCATCACAGGTCCCTATTCCTTTAGGCAGCTCGATTTAGAAGTCTTTATTCTTTTTTCTTTCATCAGTCGCTTTCCTCTGATAATGGGGGAGGGTAAGTCACTAATTTGTCAAATTTATGTGCACTCATTTTTGTATATAAGATAGGACAAACTTTCTGTGGTGATAACTTAGTAGTCTGCAGGGGCCAGCAAGACTCATTTATCCTTTGCTGGATCCAGCAGCACCATCCTCGGCCCCTTTTCATTGCCTCCCTGGGCTTCGCTAAGACTGTGCTTGGACCCTTCCTTCCCTCCATGTTGTCCTAGGCCCTGTCTTGAGAAATCTTGGCTCTCAGCCTGGAGCTGACAAATTCTTGCTTAGGAGGTGGAAGAGAATCGCATGTCTGACTAAAATAATTCATACACACTGCAGTTGCAATTTCACTTTCCTGGGGTTTATAAACAGGAAGACGCCACCAATTGGGGATGAGTTATTTATTTTTGAGGGGGGATCGTGAGACATCTTATTTATCTTTGTTTTACTTGGTCTGCTGGAAAATGCAAGGAAATCCGATTTGTTGTAGCCAGACATAATTCCCTCTTCCCTTTCCTCCCTCCCCACCCGTAACTTGGCTGCTTCCTGAAGCACAGGAGAAGGGTCACCACTTGAGGAGAAGGCACATGCTGGTTCAGGAAGCCCCAGCAGGGACTGCAAGGACTCCAAAAATTATACTCTGTGAGCACTAGTTTCGCCGGCACCCAGGCCAAGACCACAGCCTTCTCAAGTCTTCTTGTCTATGCTGGTATCGCTACGCCTGGCACAGTGTCTCACCAACAGGCAGCAAAAGAAAAATATTTGTTGAAAGAGTGAAAACAACATATGACTTTAATGCCAGAGCCTCATTTTCCCCAACCAGTTCAGAAATTGATATTTAATTTTGCATATTGATTTCTGCTCAAATGCATGTTGCCTATGATTGGGGCGACCGAGAAAGCCAGCACTACTCAGTCTTCCCTACTCTTGGCCTTATCGTGTTGTAAGGTTTGTTTACGTTTAGATAGCATTTCTCTCAAGCGGCCTAAAAAATAGATAAAATCATCAGTGACGCCATCCATGGGAGAATTTTGGCAACACAACAGCATTTGTGCCTAGACCACTTCTGCTGTATGTATGAGAATCTTCCTGTGGCCTTTGATTAGCCATTAACAGAAATTTCTTTTCCTTCCTTCCTTCCTTCCTTTCCTTCCTTTCCTTTCTTTCTTTCGACGGGATCTCACTCTGTTGCCCAGGCTAGAGTGCAGTGGTGCGATCATGGCTCATTGTACCCTCAAACTCCTGGGCTCAAGTGATCTTCCTGCCTCAGCCTCCCAAGTAGCTGGGACCACAGGTGCGCACCACCATACCTGCCTAATATTTTTATGTTTTTTGTAGGGATGGAGGTCTTGTTATGTTGCCCAGGCTGGTCTCTAACTCCTGGCATCTTGGCCTCCCAAAGTGCTGCAATTACAGGAATGAGCCACCACACCCAGCCCTCAGAAGTTTCTTTTGCATTGAACTTGCCAAGAAAAGACCCATTTATGATCAGCCCCTTGTAAAGCATGTGCCCTGTCTTCAGGGTAGCTGAGGGGCTAGCTTGTTATACTGTCCCCTCCAAAGTTTCCCTGCCATGGTTCTACCATAGAAGAAATCTTCTTTATCTTCCTTAGTTGTGGTCAGCTTTCAGGCTTGCCACACTTCCTCCTGGGTGAGTAAAGAGGCACATTTGGGTGCCCTGGGTTGGGCACAGTAGATTTGAGATAAGGGAGCCAGAGTGCTCATTTCTGCAGCAGGGCTCTCATCCTGCATTTTAGGGAAGTGTCTCTGGCCCCCTGCAGTGCAAGATGTTTTTCTTCTTTTTTCCTCTTGCTTTATGTTAGCTTGAACCAGTCCCTGGTGTTTTGCTTCAGGATTCTTTTCTTCCTCCCTAGGGAGTAATTGCTTAGAAAATGCCCTCCTGTCAAAAACATAAAGTCTTCAATATCGTAAATTGGTAGTGGAAAGTCCTCCATCATCTAGCTTAATATTTGAACCATTGCTAATGGCTAAGAGACTGCAGCATGATGGTGGGTCCCTTTGGAAGCCTGTTGGGTCAACTGGGGTGTTGGCTGTCTGCTTTGGTCAGTGTGTGTACAGTGATTTGGGGACCAGCCCATTTATCGCAGGCACTTCAATCTTTTAATGCTCTCACGCTTTGAAGAATTATAGGAGCCATATGCCGCTTCCCAGGTAACCGAGACTTGCTAAAAATAGAGCTTAAATGGCCCCACTGTTCTGGCATTGGAAATCGTTGCTTTTTATTTTTAGGCCGGCTTGTGTGATCCGTAACTACTTTCAAGCCTGAGCAATAAGAATCACTGAGCAAGACCTTTGTCAGTTGAACACTGTTAAGGTTTGAACCTCCACTCCCAGCTAGTTGGAAGGAGAATCCAAATCTATTGAAATAGGAAGTGCTGACCTCCACATGGCTCCCCTCCTCCACCTCCACCCTCTATTAAGCAGGATTCTGTTTCACTGTGGGTTTAGGGTACTTACCACAAGAAAAATACGTTGCAAAGAATGAATTCTGGCTGTGAGTTTATGGCAGCAGCCAAACAACCAGAAGAACAGATTGGCATAAAACAGCTTTGAGGCCATTAAAGAACACCACCAAGGCCGAGACCCACGCACTGTGGATTTTGGGTGGTCTGAAATGGAAATTGTCATCACCATACTTAGGTGCAGATTAATGCATTAAATGATAAATAAGAATAGGCCTAACTTCCATTGCTCATTTCATAAGTAATAGTCTCATTTTACTATCCCCATTCTTGCCCACCTTCAGTTACAGAAATAACTCTGAGTGGGTTTGCTTTTTAAAGATCTGTGTCAAGCAGATACCTCACAAAAATGGCACAGGCAAAGTGTTCTATTTAGAAGTTGCCCTGTGACACAAAACCACAGTGTGTTTTCTGTCCTTGGGCACTGGTTTCTTTGGACGTAAGTGCTGGGGGCATGGCACCGGCCTTCCGGGGGAAGTGACTTGAAAGTGCTGTGGGCTCCGCATAGAGAGTTTTACTTCATTAACAGTCGCTTATCCGTCAGGTCCAGAAGATGCAATGGTGGTACTGGTAACCAGGTACATTCGTTTTCTATTGTTGCCCTAACAAATTACCATAAAATGAGTGGCTTAAAACAACACAGATTTTACTGTCTTACAGTTCTGTAGGTCAGAAGTTTGATGTGGGTCTCCCTGGGCTAAAATCAAAGTGCCGACTGGGCTGCATTCCTTTTTGGAAACTCTAAGGAAAATCCCATTCCCTTCCATTTCCCATCTTCTAGAGGCAGCCCGTATTCCTTGACTCATGGCCCCTTCCTCTGTCTTCAAAGTCACCAACAGTGACCCAGGTCTTTTTCAGGTTGTGTCACTTGATCTTCTCTCCTGTGCCCCGCTCTCCTTTTAAGAGCCCTTGTGGGTACATTGGGTCCATCTGGATAATCCAGGCGACTCTTCCTTTTGTAGGGCCAGCTGATGAGCAACCTTAATTCCATCTGCAACTTTCATTCCCTTTTGCTTGGGATTGGGATGTGGGCATCTTTGCAGGGGATGGGGGGTGTTGTTCTGCCAACCCACAACAGGGACTTTGTTTTCCTAAATCTCCATGTCGGGTAGGGCCAAAGGGGCAATCATTTTGGTGGCAGCCTACGTGGAAGATGGCTTCTATATTTGCAGAGTTTCAGGAAGTCGAGAGGGTTTCTCTTAGACCACTGGACGGTGAAGTTTGTCAGATATGTTGTTTCTCTGTAGGGTTGTCCTGGAGTTTTGATGATCACAGCTGAGACTCTTACTGGGGCTGCTAGAGCCTGGGGATGGACGGCCTTGAAGGGGAGCGGGGAGTTAGGATGACTGGTAGCAGCTGGGCTGGCCAGCGAGCGAGGAATGAGGAAGCAGGGGGATGAGGACAGGAAATGATAGACAAGTCTGCCCCTTGGGAGAAAGAAAATAGAAGATGGGGTTGATTACATCTGGCCCCAAAGAAAATAAAAGCATGGGCCTTTTTGTTTGTAGGCTTTGTGATTGATTCTACTGTTGAGTCAACTTAGATGCTGGGCTAAACAAATTTATTTGCTCACTTTTTGGACATCCAGTGCACTCTTGACACTAAAAGCTTCAGGGGTTCCGTGTGGCCACTTGGGGGTTGGGGGGTGTTGGGTGTCACTGCCCAAACAACTCTCTCTGGAGAGAGCAGCAGCCCAGCTGGGGACCTCATCCCAGGAGGGCTCTGCTCTGGGAAATGTAAACCCGTCTGGCACAGACTTACAGAGGCTTAAATGTGTTCTCAAGAATTCTAACAAATAATCTGTTGTGAACTTAAACTGGTTTGGACTTTGAAGAATTGACAAGTTCTTTTGAGAAATAGTATGTGGGAGCTTTGTGCATCCTTTCCCACGGTCCCATGACTGGGAGGTATGTTACAGTGAAAGCAAGTTTCAGACACGTTTTGGCCACTCATTCAGACACTTGTTAGTACGCAGGCATGAAGAGAGCCCTGCTTTAGCTGGGCATGGTGGCACATGCCTATAGTCCCCATTACTTGGGAGGCTGAGGTGGGAGGATTACTTGAGCCCAGGAGTTCAAGGCTGTAGTGAGCTGTGATCCTGTCACTGTACTCCAGCTTGGGCAACAGAGCAAGACCCTGTCTCTTTAAAAAAAAAAAAGAGAGAGCGCCCTGCAGGCTGTTTTGTAAGCTCAGCAAAGCTTGAGCCCTCTGGCCAGGCCCCTTTTGGGAAAGAGATATTCAAGGCAGATGCCACTGTATTCCAGTGCCAGGATTCAGCTAACCCCCAGGGAGGGGACAGGGTCCTCCTCTAGTGGTTGACAGTGGCCCCTGACAGTCCTGGGCCTTTTCTCTGAAGGGGGCAGACTGCTGTTATTTCTAGATTCTTCTGTGCAGTTCTTCTGAGGATGGAGATGGTGGCACAATATTTTCACCCAATTCCTAGAGCAGAGAGCCACTGCTTGTTTTCATCATGCTAATTAACCAACTCTGGTGCAAATGGACTCTGATTAGTCTTTCAAATGCTGATCCACCATCCCTGGAGTGCTTGCTTTTCATTTGGTTACTTCAGTTGTAAGCGGACCTCTTTTAGGGTAAGGATCAAAGCCAAGTAATACAGAGCTATATGAGGAGACTTCAACAAGTTCATGGAACATGGGTATTATGAAAAAACTATGCATGGATTTACATTTTTTTTGCACCAAAATAAACTCACACTAACTTGGCTGTAACATGTCTGAATAGTATCTAGTTTGAGGCACTAAGAAAGATAAGACACCAGTTTGGAAAGAGCCGCTATCAGAGCAACATGAATTCTGCTAAAATTGAAGCAAGAACAAACATCAAACTTATAGTGAAGCTTGAGTGGAAGAATGGTGAAATCACTGATGCTTTACACAAAATTTATGGGGACAATATTCCAAAGAAATTAGCAGTTTACAAATAGATAATTCATTTTAAGAAAGGACAAAGCAATGTTGAAGATAAGGTCTGCAGTGGCAGACCATCCACATCAATTTTCTAGGAAAAAATTTATCTTGTTTATGCCCTAATAGAAGAGGACTGACAGTTAACAACAGAAACAATAGCCAACACCACAGACATCTCAATTGATTCAGCTCACACAGTTCTGACTGAAAAATTAAAACCGAGCAAATTGAATGGTCGCCAAAACCATTGCTCTCAGATCAGGTACAAACAAGAGCGGAGCTTCCAGTGGAAATTCTAAACAGGTGAGATCAAGATCATGAAGCATTTATTGGAAGAACTGTAATGGGAGATGAAACATGGCTTTCCCAGTGCCATCCTGAAGACAAAGCACAATCAGAGCAATGGCTACCAAGAGGTGGAAGTGGTCCAGTCAAAGCAAAAGCAGTCAAGAGCAAAGGTCAGGGCAACGGTTTTTGGGGATGCTCCAGGCATGTTGCTTGTTGACTTCTTGGAGGGCCAAAGAACAGTAACATCTGTTTATTATGACAGTGTTTTGAGAAAGTTAGAGCATGAGCAGAAAAACATCCAGGAGCAGTTCACCCGAGAGTTCTTCACCATGACAGTGCTCCTGCTCATTCTCATTCCTCTTATCAAACAAGGGCAATTTTGTGAGAATTTTGAGGCGAAATCATTAGGCATCCACTTCACAGTCCTTTTTTGGCTCTGACTCCTTTTTTGTCCTAATCTTTAAAAAGATCTGTAAAAATCACCTATTTTCTTCAGTTAATGATGTGAAAAAGACTGTACTGACATGGTTAAATTCCTAAGACCCTCAGTTCTTTAGGGATGAACTAAGTGGCTGGTGTCATCACTTACAAAAGTGTCTTAAACTTGATGGAGATTATGTTGAGAAATAAAATTTGTATTTATAATTTTATCTCTTAATTCTATTTTCCATGAACTTTTTGAAGTCCTCATATAGTACACTGTTTCTTTTTTTAGTGTGGGTTGCTATTTTTATTTATTTATTTTTTATTTTTATTTTATTTTGAGACAGAGTTTCGCTCTGTCGCCCAGGCTGGAGTGCAGTGGCACAATCTTGGCTCACTGCAAGCTCTGCCTCCTGGGTTCACGCCATTCTCCTGCCTCAGCCTCCCAAGTAGCTGGGACCACAGGTGCCTGCCACCACGCCTGGCTAATTTTTTGTATTTTTTAGTACAGACGGGATTTCACCATGTTAGCCAGGATGGTCTCTATCTCCTGACCTCGTGATCCGCCCGCCTCGGCCTCCCAAAGTGCTGGGATTACAGGTGTGAGCCACCGTGCCCAGCCTGCTATTTTTATTTTTAACTTTTTATTGTGAACAAACTTTAGACTTATGGAAAAGATGCAAAAATGGTGTAGTTTCCATATATCCCTTTCCCAGCTTCCCATAATATTATATAATCATAGTACTATTATTAGAATCAGGAAATCAACATTGCTATCATACTATATATCTAAATGCTATATGCTAAATACTGTACTATGCTATACTATATCTAATACTGTACTAAAGATCTTGTTTAATTTCATCAGGATTTCCGCTAAGGTCCTTTTTTTTTTTTTTTTTTTTTTTTTTGTTCTAGGATCCTCTTCAGAATCCATGTTGCATTTAGTTATTTCACCTAGTCTCCTGCAGTCTGTAACGGTTCCCCAGTCTTTCTTGTTTTTCATGACCTTGATGCTTTTGAAGAGTTATTTTGTTGATTATCCCTCAAATTGGATTGGACTGGGGTTATGCCTTTTAAAAATCATGGTAAAATATACATAACGTAAAATTTACTATTTTAACCATTTTAAGTGTACAATTCAGTGGCATCACGTACATTCACAAGGTTGTGTAACCACTATCTGTTTCCAGAGCTTTTTCATCATCTTAAACAGAAACTGTGCACCCATGAAGCAGTTACTCTTCATTCCTCCTTCCCGCAGTCCCTGGTAACCACACTTGTACTTTCTGTCTCTGATTTTGCCTGTTACGGGTACCTCATATAAGTAGAATTATACAATATTTGTCCTTTTGTGTCTGGCTTCTTTGACTTAGCTTTTGAGGCTCATCCATGTTGTAGCATGTATCAGTACTTCATTCCCTTTTTTTTTTTTTTTTTTTAAGAGATGGGATCTCACTGTGTTGCCTAGGCTGAAGTGCAGTCACTATTCACAGGTGGGATCATAGTCCATTACAGTCTTGAACTCCTGGGCTCAAGGGATCCTCCTGCCCCAGCTTCCTGAGTTGCTGGGACTACAGGTGTGTGCCACCGTGCCTGGCCTGTTCCTTTTTAAGGCTGGGAATAATATTCCATAGTATGGATAGAATACATTTTGTTTAGCCATTCATCTCTTGGACACTTGGGTTGTTTCTACCTTTTGGCTAGTGTCAATTATGCTGCTATGAAAATGGGTGTATGAATATTTGGTTCACATTTTAAAAGGAACTTGGAGAAACTGGAGAAGGAACAGTTTGGAGCACGTAGGAAAAGGTACTATTTTGTCTTTCCCATCCCTGACTAAGGCTTTTACAGAAGTAAGGGAGATTGAGATGCAGTGGGGCAGAGAGATGGCAAGTAGACTCAGAGACAGGTGCCGGATGGTTGAGAGGCCAGGAGGGGACAGGGAGCCCAACCTATTATACTTGTCCAAAGGTGCTGCCACTAGGGGAATGCCTAGAAGGTGCAAACAAGCCCACTGGACAGGGTCAAAGGCCTAGGAACCAGTAGGAGAATGGGTTAAGACCATGATTTGCTGTAGAAAGCACAGTTTGCTCCACACCACCCAGAGCCAGGCAGGATGGTATAGGCACAAGTTGGGTTGAAAATTAAGTCCAGGCCAGGCGTGGTGGCTCAAGCCTGTAATCCCAGCACTTTGGGAGGCCGAGACGGGCGGATCACAAGGTCAGGAGATCAAGACCATCCTGGCTAACCCGGTGAAACCCCGTCTCTACTTAAAAGTACAAAAAACTAGCCGTGCGAGGTGGCGGGCGCCTGTGGTCCCAGCTACTTGGGAGGCTGAGGCAGGAGAAAGGCGTAAACCCGGGAGGAGGAGCTTGCAATGAGCTGAGATCCGGCCACTGCACTCCAGCCTGGGCGACAAAGCAAGACTCCGTCTCAAAAAAAAAAAAAAAAAGAAAAAAGAAAATTAAGTCCACTTAGTATTTCTTCCTGATGTTTTTCAAATTTGGGGGACTATCTTCCAGTAAGAAATATATCTTACATTGCAACCTTGTACACACACCTGTTTTTAGTTATGATTGAAATAGTAATTTCAGGCTGGGCATGGTGGCTCATGCCTGTAGTCCCAGAACTTTGGGAGGCCGAGGTGGGTGGATCACCTGAGGTGTCAGGAGTTCAAGACCAGCCTGGCCAACATGGTGAAACCCCGTCTCTACAAAAATACAAAAATTAACTGGGCATGATGGCGGGTGCCTATAATCCCAGCTATTTGGGAGGCTGAGGAGGGAGAATAGCTTGAACCCAGGAGGCGGAGGTTGCTGTGAGCCAAGATTGCACCATTGCACCGGGCAACAGAGCAAGACTCTGTCTCAAAAAAAAAAAAAAAAAAAAAAAAAAAAAGAAAGAAAGAAGCAGTAATTTCACAGCAAACATTTGATGTGCTCTGATGTTTTCTATTCAGTTCTGTTTCATTAAAAAAACGCTTCTTGTGACCTGGGTTCCTGGGTTGCCTTCATCTTGAAAACACTGTACCACGCAAAGCCTCATATGCGAAGCTCTTTCTGCCAGTTACTTTTCTTTCTCTATCAAGTTTTTGTCCCTTCCAGTTGGAAAATGTAAACCACATAATTGATCACATTTATCTTTTTGTTTTGGCTGTGAAGCAACACAAACCTTGGCTTGACCAAGCGATGGGTTTCTATATGGCAGTTATATACTGTACATACTGATGCCTTAACTTTTCCTAGCTCTTGACCTTCTAGCTGTATTTTTCCTGATTCTAATTGTTCATATATTTTTGTTTTGTTGAATTCTTGGGAGCTGCCACAAATCTATGTGGAGTGTGATGATGGAATATATAACAAATCATTGAAAACTTTTGATCTTGACTGAGATAAATTGTGGAGTAAAGTCTGCATCTTTAGAGATTTTTTTTTTTTTTTTTTTTTTTTTGAGACAGGGCTTTCCTGTGTTGCCCAGGCTGGAGTATAGTGGCATGATCATGGCTCCCTGCAGCCTCGAACTCCTGGGTTCAAGCGATCCTCCTGCCTCAGCCTTTGGAGTAGTTGGGACTACACATATGTACCACCACACCTAGCTAATTAAAAACAATTTTTCTTTTTGTAGAGATGGGATCTCACTATGTTGGCCAGGCTGGCCTTGAACTCCTGACCTCAAGTGATCCTCCTGCCTTGTCCTCCCAAAGTGCTGGTATTGCAGGTGTGAGTCACTGTGCCTGGTCAGATTTTTTTTTTTTTTTTGAAGCACAGTCTGGACGATATGATTTTCTTTTAGCTCTATGATTCTCTGGTTTACTTTTCTGGCTTTTGTTTCAGATTAACCAGAAAGCAACCTCTTCCTTTTTTATTTTATTTTATTTATTTTATTTTTATTTTAATTTTTAAGACAGAGTCTTGCTCTATCACCCATCCTGGAGTGTAGTGGCACAATCTTGGCTCACTACAACCTCTGCCTCCTGGGTTCAAGTGATTCTCCTGTCTCAGCTTCCCGAGTAGCTGGGATTACAGGCGTATACCACCACACCCAGCTAATTTTTGTGTTTTTAGCAGAGATAGCATTTCGCCATGTTGACCAGGCTGGTCTCGAACTCCTGACCTCAAGTGATCCACCTGCCTCGGCCTCCTGAAGTGCTGGGATTACAGGTGTGAGCCTCTGTGCCCAGCCCCTTTGGAATTTAACATAGTGGCGAAGGTAGAATTCAAGGAAATTTAGAATTAGTGTAGAGGGAAGGTGTCATATCATCTTTAATTAAGGCCATTTTTACTTGTACTCACATTGGGTAGAATTCCATGTGTTTATGCAGGTGTTTTTTTTGTTTTGTTTTTTGTTTTGTTTTGTTTTGATTTTTGACAGAATCTTGCTCTGTCATCCAGGCTGGAATGCAGTGACACAGTCTCGGCTCACTGCAACCTCCACCTCCCAGGTTCAAGCGATCTCCTGCTTCAGCCTCCCGAGTATCTGGGATTACAGGCACATGCCACCATACCTGGCTAATTTGTGTATTTTTAGTAGAGACAGGGTTTCACCATCTTGGCCACGCTGGTCTCAAACTCCTGACCTCTGATCTACCCATCTTGGCCTCCAAGTGCTGAGATTACAGGTGTGAGCCACTGGGCCCAGCCACCGGAATGTCTCTTAATCAAGCTCCTTGCCTCTGTTCCCCTGCCTCATTTCAGGTTCCCATTCCCCTACTTGGTCTACCATGTTTGCTGTCTAACTGGTATCCCTGCCACCTGGAGCCTCTGCCCATGAGTCCTTCTGCCGCAGGTGTCATTAGAGAACACGCATTTATGGTTATACTTCCTCTCTGCTCCCAAACCTCCAGTTACTCCCCAGACTTAGGGATAATGCAGTCTTTTGAGCTGGCATCAAGGACAGAGCCCATCTTGTCCATTGATTAGAGCACCCCAACTTTCACCTTGCCCTCCCCACCTCTAGTCCTTAGGTTGGAAAGCTCTGAGAGAGGCTGAAATGGACAGACCATCTGATGCACATGGACCTCTTGAGTGATGATTTAGACCAGGGAGGATGAGTTTGGAGTTGAATTCATTTTTAAGTGAACTCTCCACTAAGCAAAGGAATAAAAAAACACTAGTATTAGCTCTAGGGGAAAAGAAACTAGGAAAGAAACATAATCTTGGTGTACCATGTGGCTAGGCTTTTAGTAATGTTTGTGTAGTCATAAGTGATGTAAATACTTGTGTTAGTTTTGTAAGGCTGCCAGAACAAAGTACTATGGATTGGGCAGCTTCAACAACAGAAATGTGTTGTCTCACAGTCCTGGAGGCTGGAAGTCTGAGATTAAGGTGTTGGTGGGGTTGGTTCCTTTTGAGGGCCATGAGGTTCCTTTTGAAGGCCGTAGTTGCCTCTGGGGAGGGAAAGTTGGGGAGCGTGGAAGAATGCTTTTTCCATGAGACCTTTACAGCTATTTGAATCTTTAACTGAGTGTGAGGGTGACTTGGGTGACCTGGGTCAGCATAGCCTGTGCCGCCTGCACTGAGCTGCTCTTGCCTTCATTCGAGGTGAAAAAAGGAAGTGGGGGATGTTATCAGCCTTAAAGGTCACTACTGACAAGAAGCGAAGTCTTGGGCTTTCTGAGGCCCATTTATCGTTTCATTCTAAAAGAACCCAATAGTTACTTTTTAGTTCCTTATATGAGATCTACTTTAACATATTCCAAAGCAGGGCTTTTTGGGGGAGGGTGGTGTAGTTTATTGCATTTTTGAAATTCTTTAGAAGATATCTACTTTCTTCTCTCTGTTGCAGTTATTGATTTAGAAGCAAGCTGGGAGCATATGACAGAAACTGTCAGTAACCCACTCTGAAGTTAATTTTGTTTTGGTTACAGGTAATAGTTTCATGTCTACTTCTGTGGGGAACAGCAGTGATAGATTTCCTCTCCTTTTTTTCCAAAAGCTTTCCTCTTACCTGTGCAAACCTCTCAGTCTCCCCATGCTGCCATGATGCGATGGGGGAGACAGTGAATACTCAAATGGGCATTTATATCTGCAGAAAGCCTCAGTTCCTTCCACTGATGTTAAATAGCTTGTGGAATGTGTTAGTCTGTTAAGTAGCCAGTGGAATGAATGTATTAGGTCATCTGTGGAAACAATTAGAAGAAAAAATCTGGCAAAGGAGCAGACCAGGAAAGTTTTTAAAAAAAATCTTTTCTGGCACGCAGTTCAATTAGATTAGTATGAGTTGTTAGAAATTAATGTTTGCAGTGTCAATGAGCACACTTATACGACAAAAAAGAAGCTCAATTGCAGTACGTGGCACATCATTAAACATATATTCAGATGTTTATTTAAAAAGTATAGATCTGTATTTCTTGTATGTGTAGCACTGAGCCAGGTAGAGGCAAAGAGTAAATGAAAATACATAATACCTGGTCCTTTCTTTTAAGGAGCATAAATCTGTTTGGAGGTAGCAAGACATAGAATGTAAAAGATAATGAAAGGGTTAAAATAACAGTCTGAGACAGGGATCAGCAAACTACAGCCTACAGCTAAAATCTGGCCTTCTGATTATTTTTGTAAATAAAGCTTTATGGAACACAGCCTCACTCATTTGTGTTTATTGTCTGTGGCTGCTTTAGTGCTGTAAAGGTAGATTTGAGGTGTTGGAATGGAACATTGGTCCCACCAAAGCTAAAATACTTACTATCTGACTCTTTAAGAAAAAGCTTACCGGCAGGGCATGGTAGCTTATGCCTGTAGTCCCAGCACTTTGGGAGGCTGAGGCGGGCGGATCACCTGAGGTCAGGAGTTAGAGACCAGCCTGGCCAACATGGTGAAACCTCCTCTCTACTAAAAATACAAAAAATTAGCTGGGCATGGTGGTGCACGCCTGTAATTCCAGCTACTCAGGAGGCTGAGGCAGAAGAATGACTTGAACCCGGGAGGCAGAGGTTGCAGTGAGCCAAGATTGCACCACTGCACTCCGGCCTGGGCAACAGAGTGACACTTCATCTGAAAAAAAAAAAACAGTAAGAGAAAAAGAAAAAGCTTACCAACTCCTTGTCTAGGATAATAATTCAAAAGATGTTACTTAGTGTATGAGGAGTATAAGTGATTTAGTGAACACTATAGTTAGTAAGTCTGAGAATGATGGAATGACAGGTGGCCTGAAAAAGGGTTTTGAAGGTGGCCTCAGACCAAAAGATTGGAGGGCATTTTGTGATGTAAAGACTTGGGAAGGAGATTTCATGGATGGCAGCATACATGGGGCTCTTGGGGGAAGAGTGTGTAGGGAGATGGGGACCGGGACTATCCAGCTGGACTTAGGGCCAGGTATAAATGCAAGTGACGTTGTCAATGTCAAACCTGTACCAGATTGAAGTGGCTCACTGCAACGTCTACCTCCTGAATTCAAGTGATTCTTCTGCCTCAGCCTCCCAGGTAGCTGGAACTAGAGATGCTTACCGCCACGCGCAGCTAATTTTGTATTTTTAGTAAAGATGGAGTTTCACTGTGTTGGCCAGGCTGGTCTTGAACTCTTGACCTCAGGTGATCCGCCCGCCTCGGCCTCCCAAAATGCTGGGATTACAGGCATGAGGCACCATACCTGGCCGAGAAGGGGCTTCTGAAAAGGAATGTTGTATAGATGAGAGATGTGCCAGGGGGAAGGGAGGAGGAGAACCCCCACCTATCCTTAGACACTGTATTGTCCTTCCTTCCTTTTAGGGCTTCTGTGCTGTCTACCTTTTTTTTTTTTTTTTTTTTTTTTTCTGGGTCTGCAAAGCTCCCTGCACATATCCTCGCAGGGTGTACCTTCTACCCTTTAGGTACCCAGCCCTATGCAGTTGATGAGACATCATAATGTTTCTGCCTGCCACTATCTCCTCTACTCCCTGACCACCCCCTCCAAGCCTGTATCCTGCTGTTTCGGCATCTGTTAGGCACCGAGCTTTCCCACTTTCCCTAGATCAGTCCTGCCACACAGGCCACTGAGCTCACTTCAAAATCCTTTCTCTCCTACCTGGACACAGTCCTGGGGCACCTGGGCCCTGCTTGTCTGTGTGGCCCTGCAGTGGTCCTCATTGTCACCCATTAATGCTTCCATTTACTTCTCTCTCATTCTTTTTTCTTTTGTAAGTTAAAACACACACACACGCTCACACACGTGTGCACGCACGTACACATACACAGAGACAGAGCGAGAAAGATAAAAGAAAATTCTATAGTGCAGCACTGAGTTTATTCCAGACTTTCTCTTCTCAAGTTCTTCAAATTCTCTTCTCACCTGACCCTAACCAAGAGATGACCTTGATTCCTGTTTAAGAAAAGGTGTCAACTCGCTTGTGTACTCTCATCTTCATGTCTTTATATCACTGTTGTAATGTTGATCCACTTTTATCCAACACCAGAGAAAGATACTCTTCCTTCTTTTTTTATTCTCTGACTTCTCTCTAATCATGCACTCCTGACTCATCTGCCTGTTGTCCAGCACTGTGACCCTGTCCCCGCATACCGTCAGTAAATACTTACTGGATCAAAGAGCCATTCTGTCTGAGAAAATGTCAGCTAAGAATGTAGAAGGGCAGCAGGCCTAATTTGGCCTGGTTTCATATTTGAGCCTACTGCCTATATTCGTGTGTACACTTGGGTATGTTCATGTGTGTGTGTGTATGTGTGGTGTGTGGTTTTTTTTTTTTCCTGTGCAGCCACAGTATCTGGAACATATGTCTCAGAAAATCTTTATTGATTGAAAAAATTATGAGCAGGAACAGGGGCAAGAAGATGGGCTTTGAGTCCAGACTGGCTGGCGGCTGGAATATTATCTGATCTCTCTGGGAGTTGGATTCTGTCCTAAACCAGGAACAATAATAGGCACCTTGTAGAGCATATTCCAGTTCCTGTTGCTGTGTGACAGATTACTCCAAAATTTAGCACCTTCAAAAAGCTATTTTATTCTCACCAGTTTTGTGGGTCGAGCATTTGGACAGGGCACGGTAGGGAGGGCTTGTCTCAGCTCTACAATGTCTGGGGCCTCGGCTGGAAAGGCCTGAGGTTGAAGTGGACGCGACAGCTGGGGGTTGGAACCATCTGAAGGTTGGGTCCCTCACATGTCAGGCCAGGCTGGGATGACTCAGTAACTAGGCATGCCAGCTGGTGTGTCTCAGTGCAAATTGGCTTCCTCACGGCATGGCTGTCTTGGGGTATTCCAGCAAGTCAGTTGGAAACTGCGTAATATGGCCCAGAAGTCACACAGCATCACTTTCCTCCACTCTGTTGGTCAAAGTGGTCACCAGCCTGCCCGGGTTCCAAAGCCTGGGGAGGAAGATTAGATTTCTTCTATTGACAGCTGGATCACATTCTAGAAGAGCTCAAGGGACAGGAGATGTTGCTGTAGCCATCTTGGAAAACACAATCGGCTACAGAGTGATCGTTACAGTTAAATGATACAGTGAGGATAAAGGCAACTGACACAAGATTTTAAGAGTCTATTTTCTGCTGGGCATGGTGACTCATGCCTGTAATCCCAACTACTCGGGGTGCTGAGGCAGGAGGATCACTTGAGGCCAGGAGATCTAGACTAGCCTGGGCAACATAGTGAGACCCCTTCTCTACAAAAAATAAAATAATTAGCTGGGCATGGTGGCAGGTGCCAGTAGTCCCAGCTACTTGGGAGGCTGAGGTGGGAGGATCTCTTGAGGCCAGGAGGTTGAGGCTGTAGTGAGCCATGATCGTGCCACCGCACTCCGTCCTGGGTGACAGAGTGAGACCCTGTCTCAAAAGAGTATATTTTCATTCGGTAAATATTTGTGAAGTTCCTACTATATGCTAGGTATCAGGCTGGTCCCCGATCTACAGAGGCAAACAAAGCAGACATGCTCTCTGTCCTCCTGTAGCTTTCAGTCTAGTGGTGGACACAGGCAGTAATCACATGTAATTAGATCTGGAAATTCCTCCTCCTTTTCTGGAGAGGGACTGGTGAAACATCTGGATTTGTGTGTTGCATTTTAAGTGTTTTTCCCCCCTCCCCAGTGAATGATGAGGAAGGGGATCTGCCCATTGTTAATGTGGAACCTCTTGCTGCTGTTTGTTTTGTTTTGATACTTCTGCAGACCTGGAGGCTCATAGCCCTGAAAGGTGCCTTGTCAGGCTTGAGGTCTGCAAGGACCCCCTGACCCTTTTGTTCAGCTTCAGACTTATGTTTCTCTTTCTGCAAAAGAGATTTAGAAGAGTGTTAGGGGTACATAGAGTCACCTGGGAGATCATCTTCAGCCTAGACATGACCCGCCTTACCCCCTGCCCCATTCTGATGGGAACCGGGGCGTGGAGGAGACAGGAATGAGAAAGTTTCACAGGGGATTCTGACACCTCTGGGTGAGGAACCCAGTGTGAGATGGGCCAGCACTTCCCAAACCGTACTGTGCATGTGAGTGCCCTGGGGATCTTATGATGCAGTCTTAGGTTCAGTAGGTCTCGGGGAGGCTGGGGGATGCCTCTGAGTAGTGAGGGTATATGGAGTACCAGGCAGGTACAGATAGAGATGCCTGTGGAAGTTTGCTGCACCCTGACAAAAGGGCCAGTTCTCAGAGAGTAGGGTACTGAGGGCTAGCCAGGTGAACTACCAGATTTCTGTCATGTTTCGGCACGCATTTCTTTCTTTCTTTTTTTTTTTTTTTTGAGACAGAGTCTCGCTCTGTTGCCCAGGCTGGAGTGCAGGGGCGCGATCTCAGCTCGCTGCAAGCTCCGCCTCCCAGGTTCACGCCATTCTCCTGCCTCAGCCTCCCGAGTAGCTGGGACTACAGGTGCCCGCCAACACGCCCAGCTAATTTTTTGTATTTTTAGTAGAGATGGGGTTTCACTGTGCTAGCCAGGATGGTCTCGATCTCCTGACCTCGTGATCCGCCCGCCTCAGCCTCCCAAAGTGCTGGGATTACAGGCTTGAGCCACTGCACCTGGCCTCAGCACGCATTTCTTACAGATAATTACTCTGCTAAAAATCATAATCACAATATCACTTTTACACCTAAACAACCCAAACAACAGTCTTCCTTATGTAAAACACATCTCAAGAAATTCAAATTCAGAATGTTGGCAGAGGTGACCTTGTCCAAGGTCCACACTCATAGATGTGTAGAACACACTTTTGATTGTGCTACTTGCTCATTTTAAAAGTAGCTTATATATATTTTTAAAGTAGCTTATGTATACCAGTACTTTGGGAGGTCGGGGCAGGCAGATCACTTGAGTTCAGGAGTTCGGGACCAGTCTGGCCAACATGGTAAAACCCTTTCTCTACTAAAAATAACAAAAATTAGCCAGGCATGGTGGCGCATGCCTATAATCCTAGCTATGTAGTAGGCTGAGACATGAGAATCACTTGAACCCAGGGGTGGAGGTTGCAGTGAGCTGAGATCGCACCTCTGCACTCCAGCCTGGGAGACAGAGCAAGACTCTGTCTCTAAAAGAAAAAAAAAATTATAGATGCCCAGTACCCTTTATAAAAAATTCAAATATTGAAACATACATACATATATAATACACACATACTTTCTAATATTTTGTTGCCTTTAAAACCCCCATCTTCCTTTCCAGGTGCATTGCTGTGCCCAGCATGGTCAGCTGAATCATTTGTGAAATAGTGATTACACCAGCTAGAGTTACGCCAGCATAAAGATTTGCATGTTTTCAGTTCAGTGTGGGACGTTATTCTACTTGCACATGTAGAGCATTTTAACAATCAGGAAGTGTTTCAGCATATATTTTGTAAAGATAAGGACTCTTTTGAAAACCATAATCACAATCATTTTTACACATACAACAACTAACAATGTTTCCTTGTCATCAGAAATTTAGTTCAAATATCCGATTTTTACATGTAGTTAAAATATTTTAAAAGGTGTTTGAATCAGGATTTGTAAGGTCTGTACTTTCTAATTGGTTGGTTGTCTCTGAATCTGTTTTTTTTTTTTTTTTTTTTTTTTTTAACTCTGCCACCCAGGCTGGAGTGCAGTGGTGGTCTCACCTCACTGCAACTGCAACCTCTACTTCCTGGGTTCAAGTGATTCTCCTGCCTCAGCCTCCTAAGTAGCTGGGATTACAGGCAGGTGCCACCACGCCTAGCTAATTTTTGTATTTTTTGCGAAGATGGGGTTTTCCCATGTTGGCCAGGCTGGTCTCGAACTCCTGACCTCAAGTGATCCACCCACCTCAGCCTCCCGAAGTGCTGGGATTACAGGCATGAGCTACCGCACCTGGCCTCTGAGTCTGTTTTAATCTAGGTTCTGCCATCTCTTTTTCCTTGCTTTTGTTGGTGTTGTTGAAGAAACTAAGTCATTTGCCTACAGTCCTACAGCCTGGATTTTGTGGATTGCCTCCTTGGAGTGCCATTTAACATATTTTTGGACATTCTTTGTCCCCTGTAGACTGGTGGTAAATCCAGAGGCTTGATCTGATTCAGGTTCAGTTTGTTGGCAAGAATATTTTACCAGTGGTGACACACACTTCCATCATGAGGCTCCAGATGCCTGGTTGTCTCTCTTTTTGTAATGTCCACAGCTGGCCAGGCACGGTGGCTTATGCCTGTAATCCCACCACTTTGGGACACTGATGCCAGAGGATCGTTTGAGCCCAGGAGTTCGAGACCAGCCTGAGCAACATAGTGAGACTCTCATCTCTGAACAAAAACTTTTAAAAATTAGCCATGAAATTTAAAAGAAATTAAAAAAAAAAAAAAGCTGGATACAGTGGCTCATGCCTGTAGTCCCATCTACTTGAGAGGATGAGGCAGGAGGATCACTTGAGCCCAGGAGATCCAGGCTCTAGTGAGCCGTGACCATGCCACTGCACTCCAGCCCACGTGACAGAGTGAGACCCTGTCTCAATCAATCAATCAATCAATCAATCAGTCAATCAATATCCACAGCTGCTGGTGACCATTGCTCAGGTTCTTGATTGCATTAGAGGTTGCAAAATGTTGATTGTCCAATTCTCTCATTCCTTCTTTATTTTGTTAGCCAGAATATTCCTATACAGAGAAATTTCTCATCAACCATTTGGTTATCTTGAATTCATATAGGAAAGGTAGGACAAATGTTTGATTCTTTTTTAAAATTTACCGGTTTTCAAAACAATGAGTTGGCTCCCTAGCATCTTCCAAAGGTGGCCAATGATTATTTAAAAGTATCACTGTGAAAGATATATCACATAACATATGAGACATCAAATTAATTTGATGTCTTTCAATCCAGGTATTGTTACTAATGCAATTATTGTTTCAGTGCACTTTCAATGCTGTTTCAAGGCAGTTATTGTTAATCATGCTCATGTTGCCCTATTTGTGGCCAGTGGAAGCCTCTTCAGGTTCACTTCTGAGTTGTTTCGACATGACCCTAGTAGTGTTTGCTGGCCTCTTTGCTTTCTTGGTGTGACAAGATGGTCCAGGCTTATCACCTTTCCTGCCCCAGAAATGGAATCAACCGTTTCTCTAAGGGTAGCTGGCTTCCTTTTTGTGAAAAATGGTATTTGGAGACTGAATGTGATTATTTCAGAAAAAATGTGTACATTGCTCTTCATAGGTCATTATTCTTAGGAGTCTTTTGGTGTGAGGCTGTTTGTCTTTTTAATTTTATTTACTTATTTTCATTAACTCATATTTCAATTTTGGGAAAGGTTTCAAAAATTTTAAACCCAATCCAGTTTATTTAGGTCTTATTCTCTTTTTCCAACTTTAAGCTATAACCTTCAAAGGAAAGCAAATGTTGGGTTTTAACTTCACTTCTTTTTTGTGTTACTCTATATAGACACTTACTTACTAAGTGGCTTCCTGATACTGTAACAAAGTATTTACAATGTAGTTGATTAAGAAAACATTTGTGGAGAAGATACTTGACTAGCAACTTTTAGTTCAAATTATTGTTCAATATTAAAAAGTGCCAACCCAAATGACTTACAAACGTTGGTAGTTACTGTCTTGGTAGACTCACAGTTACTATGTGACATCATTGGTGAAACTTAGGATGAAACCATTGAACGCACCCTCCCTAATAACCTGCACATTATGGTGTTGCAGATATGCTAGATGGTATCTCCAGATTAGATGTCTGGGAGCTTAAAGTAGTAAACTTAAGTAAACTTAAGTAAACTTAAGACAGTTTGAAATTCTAGACTGCTTTGAAGAACTGTTATTTTGCTGCTATCTTCTGCTTTTATCCCTGCGCATTTGTCTCAGATCTTATCTTCTCAGATTCTCAGCTTCTTGTCGAAATCATCCTTGCAAGTTTCTCGCCACTCGACAACAAGCATTTCTTGAGTGCCGGATGGGCCAAGCACTCAGTCAAGCACTTGAGGGAAGATGCATTGGGCAATATGACTTTTCTTTCAGGAGGCCCATCAGCTTCCATTTTACACATCCCTTTTGCCTTCTAGGGGCTCGCGGTAGCAGGATTACTACACCTGGGAGTATAAATGAAGCCTGAAATGGGACATTAAATCTGCTGGGGGTGGGGGGGGGGGTGGGGAAGCAGTGAAAATTCACTGTGGTTTCCTCTCACGTACCTCACTATCTGCTATCTCTCTTATGACAAAGTATGTTTCTTAACAGAAGGCCATGCAGTGAGTGACTCAGCCCTTGCCCACTTCCAACCATGCTGACCAACCACATTTTTCTGTGGAATCGTTCTTCCCTCCTTTTGACTTGGTCCCTGCCTCTTACAGCTGATTCAGCTTAGCCACACTGAAATCAACAGGAAGGCTTTTGCTTTTCTTCTTTCATACAACATGTCCAAATATAAAGCCGGCCTGCCCCGCCTTACTATCCTATCCTCAAGACAAGCAAGAGTTGCTTTCCATTACAGTCCTTACAAAGTATCCTGTACCATAAGGACTCTATGAATTTATTTGGAATAAAATAGTTTAAGCAAATCCTTCAGATACCTTATCCATAATAAAATTGTTTCACGAAATGAGAGAGTGTTCGGGGGTGGGGAGCGATGTTTTCTAATTATTTTATTTCACATTATCTGTAATTACATTAATACATAGTATAAGCAGACACTTGACTGTTTCTTCTTCTGTTTTGAGGTTTACATATTCAGTTAGCCCACAACCTTTTGGATCTTCTCACTGAGAAAAATAGGGGATCTCTTTTCTAATCAGACACTTGTCCTTGGGTGTTTTTTGAATCTGAGAACTAGGCTATCATTATAAAGTCAGGAAAATCTCTACTCATCCTCAAGCCATTTTATTATGTAACACTGTCAAATATTTATATAAAGCAGCACACTTTCTTCTCCATGCACAAAAAAAGGTTATGTCTTCTTTAAGTGGCTAAACTATTTTGACTAAACAGATTTTTTATTAAATTTTTTCTGGCCAGATGTGGTAGCTCATGCCTGTAATCTCAGCACTTTAGGAAGCTGAGGCTGGCCGATCACTTGAGGTCAGGAGTTTGAGACCAGCCTGGCCAACATGATAAAACCCCATCTCTACTTAAAAAAAAAAAAAATTAGCTGGGTGTGGTGGTGTGTGACTGTAATTCCAACTAGTCGGGAGGCTGAGGCAGGAGAATTGCTTGAACCCAGGAGGCGGAGGTTGCAGGGAGCCTAGATCATGCCCCTGCACTCCAGCCTGGGCGACAGAGCGAGACTCCGACTCAAAACAAGAAAAGAATATTACTTCATAAACAGTTGTGCCTAGTAGCTCAGGAGACTACAATTAAGTCCATTTAAAAAATGTGGTTTTCTGAGATTTCATGTAACACTACCTGAAAAAAAAGTAGAATGATAGAAATTAATTGGAGGCTCTAGAAATTAAATAAGAATATCAGGCTGGGCACAGTGGCTCACCCCTGTAATCCCAGCACTTTGGGAAGCTGAGGTGGGTGGATTACTTGATACCAGGAGTTCTAGACCAGCCTGGCCAACATGGCGAAACCCCATCTCTACTAAAAATACAAAAATTAGCTGGGCAGGGTGGCGCACGCCTGTAATCCCAGCTACTCCGGAGGCCAAGGTAGGAGAATCACTTGAACCTGGGAGGCAGAAGTTGCAGTTAGCTGAGATGGCGCTACTGCACTCCAGCCTGGGCAACAGAGCAAGACTCTGTCTCAAGGAAAAAAAAAATGGTTTTCTAAGATTCCATTGATTTTTCCCCTCCGTGATTGTTGTATAGAACCATTCTCTACACAGGCTTATCCAGCTTTAACCTGTTGTCTTTATTTTTTACTAGCTTTTTTTTTTTTTCTGTTGTTGTTTGTTTGTTTGTTTTGAGATGGAGTCTTGCTCTGTCACCCAGGCTGGAGTGCAGTGGCGAGATCTCGGCTCACTGCAAGCTCTGCCTCCCGGGTTCACGCCATTCTCCTGCCTCAGCTTCCCTAGTAGCTAGGACTACAGGCGCCCGCCACCATGCCCAGCTAAGTTTTTGTATTTTTGTAGAGACAGGGTTTCACCGTGTTAGCCAGGATGGTCTCGATCTCCTGACCTCGTGATCCGCCCGTCTCAGCCTCCCAAAGTGCTGGGATTACAGGCTTGAGCCACCGTGCCTGGCCTGTTTTTTAACCTGCAAAGTCACCTGCCCACTTTCTCTGTTCTTTCTTTTTCACTTAAAAAGTCTTCTTCTGGTCAAGTTATTTTTGTCCAGTCTATGTAATGCATATTCTTTCTTTTTTTTTTTTTTTTTTTTTTTTTTTTTT
>NC_045456.1:3630844-3643975 GCF_002776525.5 Piliocolobus tephrosceles
TCTCTGTCGCCCAGGCTGAAGTGCAGTGGTGCCATCTTGACTCACTGCAACCTCCGCCTCCTGGGTTCAAGCAATTCTCTGCCTCAGCCTCCTGAGTAGCTGGGATTACAGGCTCCCGCCACCACACCCGGCTAATTTTTTTGTGTTTATAATAGAAACAGGTTTTCACTATCTTGGCCAGGCTGGTCTTGAACTCCTGACCTTGTGATTTGCCCGCCTCGGCATCCCAAAGTGCTGGGATTACAGGCGTGAGCCACCGCGCCCGGCCTCTAATGCATATTATTAAAAGGGCTGTGTGTTAGCTTTGCAAAGGTTAGTTTCAGTCAGGAAGTGTTTGATAACTCTTTGTTTTTGCTCCTTGAACTTTTGTTCCAGGGACAGCCCCTGGTGAGGCAGAGGCTTCAGAAGGCAAGTGGTGGAGGACTCAAGGCCCTCAGGTTTTGTGAATGCTTTCCCATCCAGGCCCTGCATCTCATTCTGATCTTTGATTGAATGCCCCTTTGCTGTCGGAGGCATTGGTTGTGGTGGAGGTAAGAGTGAAATCAAGGCTGATCACAGTAACTTGAGAGGCCTGGACCAGTGGCATATACTTGTTTTGTGGCTAACTGGTCATGTTAATCATCAGCTTTCTCTAGCCTTCAAGTTAAATAACAAGGCTCACGTTTGTAACTGCATTTCTTTGCGTTGCATGGTAAGGTATAGTTTGAGGTCAGTACTTTCTCAGGACACTCCTGGTGTCGTATGGCGCACTCAGTCACCAGCATTTATTGAGCACCTACTATGTGCCAGACACCAGTTGAGGAGGAGAGGGTGCTCAGATCTGCCCTTTAAGGGCTCCCGTTCCTGGGTGTGTGTAGGGAGGGCATGTAGGGGAAGCCCTCCCAGCATACCATGATAATGGCCTGCAAGACTAGCATCTGGCATTAATGGAGCAGCTTCTGTATACAGTTTACAGATATCACCTCTCACCCTTGCCACAGATCATCTTCCGATTTTAAACACAAAGAAAGTGGGCTTGAGCTAGGAATCTCACTCCACGTCACATAACCAGTGAATGTCTAAGCTGGAATTTGCTCCCAAGCCTGCTGGGGTTTTCTCCTACACCTCATGCTTAGAGGTGACAAGAGAGGAGAGATGGGCTGGGAGACTCAGGTTCCTTGGGCCGTCGTGGAAAGTAGCAAGTGACAAGAGCATCCTTAATGGTGTCTGAGGCAGGCAATGGTGGGCCTTTCTTTCCTCTCACACAGCCGGGTTGTTTTTTCTCTTCTTTCTTGATTCATCTCTTTTTCGCTTTCCCTGCTGCTGCCCAATTCTTTGAGCTGCTACTGTGCCTGCTACAGACATCGTTGAACCCTGCCAGAGGCCATCCAGCCACAGGTGTGCTGCCTCCTGCCCAGGGAGAGAGTTCGGGTCCAGGGACTGTCTGTTACTGGGGTCCGTGTTCTGAGCCTGTCTTTGTTAGGGAAGCTGATGTTCAGTTTTTAAGATGCAGGGCTTGGAAATTTCCTGCTTGTTGAGTTGGTGTCCCTTAGTGGTGTGTTTGTGAAGACACCAAAAGGAAAACGTGGCTGGTATGTAGGTCAGCTTTATTGTACACAGAGATCCCCATAGTACCTGTGGCCTTCACCTGGGAAATTCAGGCCCCCAAACCCTTCAGCCCTGACACTAATGGGAAGGCACCGAATGGTGAGAACTTGGTCTTGTGCAGACTTGCGTAGAGAAGAGTCTGTGTGTATGTAAAATTGATGCATGGCTGGGCATGATGGCTCACTCCTGCCATCCCAGCACTTTGGGAGGCCAAAGCGGGTAGATAACCTGAGGTCAGGAGTTTGAGACCAACCTGACCAACATGGTGAAACCCCGTCTCTACTGAAAAATACAAAAATTAGCCAGGCGTGGTGGCAGGCGCCTGTAATCCCAGCTACTCAGGAGGCTGAGGCAAGAGAATTGCTTGAACCCAGCAGGGGGAGGTTGCAGTGAGCTGAGATCACGCCCTTGCACTTCAGCCTGGGGGACAAGAGCAAGACTCCGTCTCAAAAAAAAAAAAAAAAGTTGATGCATGAGTATCTGTCATGGTTCTCTGGTTTTAAGTAAAAGAAACCAACTCTTCCTTAACTAACATAGCAAAAAGGATTTATCAGAAGGCATTGGGGTGGTTTATAGGGTAGAAGGAGAAGCTAGAGGATCAGGTCTCAGAAAGATGGCAACTGGGCAGCTTCAGGGATCTCACTTCTGAGAGCCCTGGTGGGGGAATCTGCTCCAGCCATCTCCAGTGTTTGTCACATTGCTTTGATCACAGTTGGGTCCTATGCCATACATTGGCTGGCAGAGGGCAGGGCATGTTGATGGACAGTCCCATCAAACTATCTCATGGTGGAGGGGAAGTTCCCCCAAATAGTTCCCCTCCCTGCATGGGGAGTGTTCTCCCGCTAGGGCACAAACACAGTCTACCACCTCAATGACTGAAAATCTACAATAATGCATTCTTAAATATATATTGTGTAGACTTTTAATTTTAATTGTATTATTATTATTATTATTTGAGACAGATTCTTGCTCTGTTGCCCAGGCTGGAGTGCAGTGGCATGATCTCAACTCCCTGCAACCTCCGCCTCCCGGGTTCAAGCTATTCTCCTGCCTCAGCCTCCTGAATAGCTGGGATTACAGGCATGTGCCACCACGCCCAGCTAATGTTTGTATTTTTAGTAGAGACAGGGTTTCACCATGTTGGTCAGACTGGTCTTGAACTCCTGACCTTGTGATCTGCCCGCCTCGGCCTCCCGAAGTGTTGGGATTACAGGCGTGAGCCACTGAGCTTGGCCAATTTTTATTTGTAAGAGCTGTATTGAGGTATAAAATTTCACCCATTTTAAGTGTACAGTTTAATACTTTTCAAGTAAATTTACAGCATCCTATAACTCTCACCACAGTTTAATTTGAGAATATTTCCGTCACCCCAAAAAGATTCTTCATACCCATCTGCAGTCCATCCCCATTCCCATCCCCAGCCCTAGGCAGCCACTGATCGGTTTTCTGTCTTTTTAGAGTTGAACATAGGTTTTTTAATATGTTCCTGACTGGTGTAACTTTTTCTGGGTATTTTGGAAACTATGTTATACATGAAAGAAAAAAAGAGACCCCCCTCTGCCTGCATCAATGGTGTGAAAGTCTGTATCTCACTGGTCTCAGGTTTCTCTGCTTTCTCTTTTAGATCCTTCTCTCCAGTGGACCGTAATTTAGGAGAGCGTAGCCCCGGGCTTGATGCTGCCGTTATTTACCTCTCAATCTCTCTAAGCCTAAGTCATGGAACCTTCTAGGACTCAGTTCCTCATCTGTAAAATTCAGAAAAAAAAATAGACACGATGATATCTGATGTTCTTTCCATCTCTAATGCTCAGCACTCATGATCTTTTTTGGTGAAGTCTTTTTTAACAAAAAATTACTTCTTGATTTTCTATGCTCTTCAGAGGACTGAAACAAAACATTAAAATTAAAAATGTATTCTTCAGAACTCACAGAACAGAATAAGTGCAAAAGCAGTAAGTGTGTAACATTTCTACTTTTGAAATGATTAAAGCTTACGGCAGCGAGACCTCTGTGACATTGTGTATATGTGTGTACAGCGGAGGAAATTAATTGGAAACTTTCATTCTTCTTCATGCTTTCTGGTTTATTCAAATATTTATTGAGGCAGACAGGATGCCAGGTGAGGGATTTAGAATCCTGGCAAAGATAAGGGCTTTTCCCAGATGAAGGTTGCAGTCTGGTTGGGGTAAGTCAGTGTGAAATTATAGCAAGGTGAGCTGGTCCTAGGAGAGAGGAAGGACAGTGAGCAGAGGGAGGTAGGGAGGGACTGGGTCACAGAACAGGGCCATGGATACATCACCACCACCACCTCCGCTACTGTGAGAAACTGGCCCTGAGAAGCTGCTAGGCAGCTGGCTTAGCCAACCCACAGTTAAAAACCGCCCATTTCATCTTTGACGGAGGAGACATTCCAGCAAGTTTGAAGGTAGAGATAGGGGAGGGTGAAGTGTTTTGCGTTTCTAAGCAGATCTCTTATCTCCCCTGGCTCTATCTTTTTGTAACATGGGGTTAACTGTAGCATTGGTTTTTGCAGTGACTGTCGATACAGCAAACTTGTGGAGGCTGGCTTTTGGCACAGCAGACAGCTGGAGGGTGGTATTTTTCTGATGGGGAGATGTTCTTAAGTTTTGTAATTTATGGTGTCTTTAAATATGGGATTTCGTTTACTGTTACCCTAATTACACCTCTGATGTATTTTATTTAGCTTAATGCTTTAATTTTCTGCTCATGCCCAGAGGTAATTTCTCAAAGGGTAACACTTAAAAAAAAGTCTTAGGTAATGTTTCATCCTTCCTGCAGTTACCTGCAGCCTCTTGAAGGCAAGGAAATGGGTTTTGGGGGCACAGACTTTCTTCTGGGCTCTTGTGATATAATTTTGGTTGTGTTTGTATCATCCAAGATCTTCACCACCTGTTTGCCAAGTATCCTAAACCATTCTGTTCTATAGGGACATGATACAAGCCACATGTCATTTTAAATGTTCTAGTAGTCACATTAATAAAATTTTAAAAAGGTAAAATTAATTGGAATAATATATTTATTTAACCCAGCAGATCTAAAACATCACTTCAACGTGCAGTTGATATGAAAATAATGAGCTATTTCACATTATTTTTATCTAAACAAGTCTTTGGAACTTGGGATGTATCTTATAGCACATGTCAGTTCAGACTAGCCACATTCCAAGTAGTCATTAGCCACATTTGCAGTGACACTGTATTGGACAGCAAAGTTCTAAACCTCTCAGAGGCTTGCAGAGGGCCCTGGAAAGTGCCCTTAGAGTGGGTGGGAGAGACATATCCTCATGATTTATGAGCTCTCAACAAAGCCACAGGTTTCCTCTTCTTAGAGAAACCTGATATGTAAAAAAAATTCATCTTGACAGGAAAGGTAAAGCAGGAAGTAATTATTCATGTTACAAAAGAATTAACCACAGGATCTTTTAAATAGCAAGCTCGCTTAGTGCACGGAAGAATATGACTCAATTTGCAAAATGTGATTGACACTTGACATTTTAGTAGCACCTTTGTTGGGCTGGGAACGGTCTATCATCATAAAATGCAACCTGAGCGGTCAGTTGATCAAGTCTTTATTGAGCACCTACTGCATGTCATGGATCCTTATAGGGGCCCCAGCAGAACTAAGGGTGATCCATACCCAGAAGGCATTCAGGGGCTCACGGGGAAGACAAGACACAGCTTGGGATTGCTTCAGTGGCAGGGGCCAGGGAGGTCTTGGGTCTAGAAGAGCTTAGAAGGTGATGTGGAGGCAGTCAGGGCCCAGCTGTGGCCAGAAGGCCAGGAGGCTGTACATGATTACTTAAGTTTAAAGAAAGGGCAATGGCCGGGGTGGTCGCTCATGCCTGTAATCCCAGCACTTTGGGAGGCCAAGACAGGCAGGAACATTTGAAGTCAGCCTGACCAACACAGTGAAATCCTGTCTCTACAAAAAATACAAAAATTAGCTGGGTGTGGTGTGCACCTGTAGTCCCAGCTACTTGGAAGGCTGAGGTGGGAGGAACACTTGAGCCTGGGAGACGGAGGTTGCAGTGAGCTGAGATAGTGCCACTGTACTCTAGCCTGGGCAACAGAGCCAGACCCTGTCTCAAAACAAAGAATCTTTTTTTAGTATCTTCTTAATTATGTATAGATTGTATACGTATATTACTGTACTAATTGAAGATCAAGAAAACCCCAGAGAAGCTCTTACACTGTTATTATTAGGCTTAACAAACTTTTGAAACACATACAATTGAGTATTGTATGCCTTTAGACATTGGTGGAAAAATGAAGACATTTTCTTCATGATTCAGGTATATAGTTTTAAAATATCTTGCTAATCCTGATGGTTCCACACCAATGTCAAGGGTGGAAGGAAACCCATATTACGAATGATCTTGATAACTGAAAGTTTGGGGGCCATCTCCCCGTAAGATCTGATGTGTCTTCCCCATGTGGCGGGCCAAGAACTCCCAGCAGAAGCTGAAGTGACACCTCTATCATTTTTCCTTCCTTCCTTCCTTCCTTCCTTCCTTCCTTCCTTCCTTCCTTCTTCCCTCCTTCCCTCCCTTCCTCCCTCCCTCCCTTCCTCCCTCCCTCCCTTCCTCCCTCCCTTCCTCCCTCCCTCCCTTCCTTCCTTCCTTTTTTTTTTTTTGATAGAGTTTTGCTCTTTCACCCAGGCTGGAGTACAGTGGCACAATCTTGGCTCACCGTAACCTCCACCTTCTGGTTTCAAGCGACTCTCCTGCCTCAGCTTCCGGGGTAGCTAGGATTACAAGCACCTGCCACCAAGTCCGGCAAATTTTTGTGTGTTTAGTGGAGATGGGGCTTCACCATGTTGGCTAGGCTGGTCTCAAACTCCTGACCTTGTGATCAGCTGGCCTTGGCCTCCCAAAGTGCTGAGATTACAGGCATGAGCCATCGCGCTTGGCCAGCTCTACCATTTTCTTGGCACTTGGCCTCGTGTTGTCTACAGCTCCTACTTTCTTTACACAAATCTTTTCGAGCAGCTGACGCACTTTGTGAGGGTGATTTCAGCAAGAAGGGGTCATAGCCATAAGGAGGCTTTCCTAGGAGGCACCAGAGAACTGCAGGGCACCCCATGGTGGGGACACAGTCAAACCATATCAGATGAGAATTATTAGCTTTGACATACAACTGAGACCTAGAGAAGTTAGCATCATATAGAATGCTGGTGCTTGCTCTGGTGGTACTCCTTGGTTCCACTGTCCCTCTGGCTGCTTCCTGCCCCTTGAAGGATCCTTGACTGTGTGTCCTGGAGGCTGGGTGAAGGAGCCTGTGCCATTCCGTCAGTGGAACAATAGATAAGTTGAATTATTACTTTTTTAAAGTTAAAACAAAATGAATAGACATTGTAATTTTTTTCTCCCATCATCTCAATGGATGCTTGAAGCAAACACATCCCACTGGAGAGCACTAGGTCAGAAAATAAGCTTAGCTTCTTTGCTGAGCTTTAGGCTCTTTAACTGGGAAGATAGGCATCAGAATGTTGGGAGGGTTAAGTGAGATAGTGTAGGAAAAAGTATCTGACACATGAACAGTGGTTACTGTAATCTCAGTTCCTATGGCAAAGCTTTTTTGTTTGTTTTTGAGTCAGGGTCTCACTCTGTCACCCAGGCTGGAGTGCAGTGGTGCAGTCATGGCTCACTGCAGCCTCAAACTCCTGGGCTCAAGCCATCCTTCTGCCTTACCCTCCCCAGTTGCTGGGACTACAGGTGCGTGTCACCATGCCTGGCTAATTTTAAAATTTCTTTTGTAGAGATGAAGTCTTGCTATGTTGCCCAGATTGGGCTCGAACTCCTGGCCTCAAGTGATCCTCCCACCTTGGCCTCCCAAAGTGTTGGGATTACAGATGTGAGCTGGCAAAGGTTTAATAGATCAATATCTAGGCGATCTGAGGAAAGCTGTGTTTTAATTGACCTGTTCCAATTGTTATGATGGCTCATTTTAACTGCTGGGGTTAGGGGCGTAGCATGATACCATAAAGTTAGAGTGTTCATGCCTGCGTATTGTCAGGAACACAGAGATATCTGCAAAGGTTGCCTTGTTCATGTTCTTCCACTCCTCCTTTCTGTTAATAAGTGATAAGAATGGTTCACAACGCAACTTCATCCTGGGCAGATTTATGCAGTAAAGTCAGCCAGCTAACTTTGGAATACAAAAATGATATAGGAAAGGAATTTCCACTTCGAGTTGCTTATGAACTGTCTGGTTTAGCAGATGTTATGAGTGGACAGACAGAGCACGCCAACTTGGGTGGATAGGATGTTTGGAACCGAAAGTGCTTTGGGAATGTATCCCAAATGGATATGCAAAGCCCATGTGACGGGCACCCACTCACCTACCAGTGTTTTTCCTTGAAAACCTATCTCAGTTTATTGAAGTTTGTTGTTGTTGTTTTAAACTCATTTGTGCTTTTTGTCTCCCATTTAAGAAATCTTTGCCAAACCTAAGGTCATTAAGATTTTCTCCTATCCATTCTTATAAAAAGTTTTACAATTTTAGCTCTTACACTTAGGTCTGTGATCTATTTTGAGTTAATTTTAGTATATGCATGCTTTACAGAGCTCATTTAACTTTCCCTCTTCCATTATTTTATCATAATTTCTGAATTGCTAATTCACCACTTGGGGTTTTATCTAATTTTTGCTATCCTTGTATTCATTCATTTGCCATTCATTCATTCATATGGATCTGCAAATAAAAAAGGAAAAGGTGGCCGGGCACGGTGGCTCATGCCTGTAATCCCAGCACTTTGGGAGGCCGAGGCGGGCAGATCATCTGAGGTCAGGAGTTCGAGACCAGCCTGGCCAACATGGTGAAACCCCATCCCTACTAAAAATACAAAAATTAGCTGGGTGGGGTGGCATGCATTCAAGGAGAATCGCTCGAACGTGGGAGGCGGAAGTTACGGTGATCTGAGATTGCACCACTACACTCCAGTCTGGGTGACAGAGTGAGACTCCATCTCAAAAAAAAAAGGAAAAGGTTATGAAATTGGTTCATATTGAGGTGGTCATGAGGAGAAGCCCAGTTTAAATGAATTGCATAATTGATATATGGATAAGTTAACTAGTTTTTGGATTGGTTAATGCTGCTAATTTGCATTGGCACTTTGTCAATGAGAAGACCCACCTTTCTTACCTGTTGCCTTTGCTCGTTACCAAGTATGAGAGGTTGCCGTAGATCAGGAAAACAATGTAACATGGAAGTGATGTGTAAGAGCTCATCTGTTGAGAGGGCAGTTGTGGTTTTGATGTAGGCAGTCTGAGACATTGGCTTGGCCAGCCGGGCCCTCTATACCAGCTGTCTTTACACGTGTTGTCACTGCAAGATGAGTGTTACCTCCGTAGGATGGTGTTACTAGTCTGTTCTTATGCTGCTAATAAAGACATACCTAAGATTGGGTAATTTATAAAGGAAAGAGGTTTAATGGACTCAGTTCAGGATGACTGGGGAGGCCTCAGGAAACTTACAATCATGACAGAAGGGAAAGCAAACACATCCTTCTTCACATGGTGGCAGGAAGGAGAAATGCCAAACAAAAGGGGGAAAAGCCCCTTATAAAACCATCAGATCTTGTGAGAACTCACTATCACAAGAACAGCATGAGGGTAACTGCCCTCATAGTTCAATTACCTCCCACCGGGTCCCTCCCACAACACTTGGGGATTATGGGAACTACAATTCAAGGTGAGATTTGAGTGGGGACACAGCCAAACCATATCAGATGGGGATTATTAGCTTTGACATTTTGTACAACTGAGACCCAGAGAGGTTAGCATCACATAGTATTGGTGGGGGATGGGAGACCCAGAAGTTAAACTGACATCTGTTGTCTGTACGCTGAGCTCAGGGAGACAATGCTGGACACCCTCTGGGTGGGGCAAATGTTGTTAGCTGGCTGTCATCATGCAGCTTCCCCTCTGAAGCGCCTGCTAGCCCCAAGACCTGTAGGCCACCCTGCCTGTGCCTGACCACGGACCAGCACTTTGTGGTTTCTGTGCTATAGGCTTCAGGTTAACCAACATTGGGTTACTGTGTGTGGCCCTGTTATTTTGAATATTTGTAGAGGGGAAGTCCCTTTAATGTGACTTTACTGGCCTTCAGGGATACTGGGCCTCAGCCTTCTCCAACATCTGACCTAAATTACTTTGTTTTCCCTGTTCCTTCCAGTGGAGGCCATAGTGGAGTTTGACTACCAGGCCCAGCACGACGATGAGCTGACGATCAGCGTGGGTGAAATCATCACCAACATCAGGAAGGAGGATGGAGGCTGGTGGGAGGGACAGATCAATGGCAGGAGAGGTTTGTTCCCTGACAACTTTGTAAGAGTGAGTACAAAGCAAAACCCTTTTCCTGTCTCCTGTATGGGCTCTGCTGACCAAAGGCTATGGGGGCGCTTGAGGATGAATTGCATGAACTCTCTTAGGGGATGGCTTGAACTCCTTTGTGATATCAAGAGAAGCATGTATAGTTTTGCCCTTGGTATCTGGGATACTTGTTTTGAAATTGCTTTTTTAAGGCTCAGGATGATCTCTTTCCACTGTGTATCACTTCTTAGAATATGCTAAGGCTGGGCACAGTGGCTCACTCCTGTAATCCCAGCACTCAGGGAGGCTGAGGTGGGCAGATCGCTTGAGATCAGGAGTTTGAGACCAGCCTGGCCAATATGGTGAAACTCCATCTCTACTAAAAATAAAAAAATACAAAAATTAGCCAGGTGTGGTGGCATGTACCTGTAGTCCCAGCTACTTGGGAGACTGAGGCAGAATAATCATTTGAAGTCGGGAGATGGAGGTTTCAGTGAGCCCACATTGTGCCACTGCATTCCAGCCTGGGCAAGAGAGCGAGACTGTCTCAAAAAAAAAAAAAAAAAAAAAAAAAAAAAAGTAAAGCTTGTTAAATTGTTGTATGTACTTGTTTATTTGCTTTGGGAGTTTAAAAGAATTTTACTTTTTTCTATTCCTTGCAAAATGGAGGTAAAACTCAGTTTTGACCACTTAAATGAAATAACAATTAAATGTAGAATTCAGCTAGACATGGTGGCTCATGCCTATAATCCCAGCACTTTGGGGGGTTGAGACAGGAGGGTCACTTGAGCCCAGGAGTTTGAGACCAACCTGGGCAATATAGGGAGACCCCTGTCTCTACAAAAATAAAATAAAAAAATTAGTCAGGCATGGTGGTTTGCACCTGTAGTCTCAGCTACTTGGGAGGCTGTGGTGGGAGGATCACTTGAGCCTGGGAGGTTGAGACTCCTGTGAGCCATGATCATGCCAGAGCACTCCCTGTCTCTAAATAAATAAACAAATAAATAAATGTAGAATCTAAATTATGGAATGCTTTTTTTTTTTTTTTTTGAGACGGAGTCTCCCTCTGTTGCCCAGGCTGGAGTGCAGTGGCACGATCTCCACTCACTGCAAGCTCCGCCTCCCGGGTTCATGCCATTCTCCTGCCTCAGCCTCCCGTGTAGCTGGGACTACAGGCGCCCGCCACCACACCCGGCTAATTTTTTGTATTTATAGTAGAGACAGGGTGGTCTCAATCTCCTGACCTCGTGATCCGCCAGTCTCGGCCTCCCAAAGTGCTGGGATTACAGGCGTGAGCCACTGCGCCTGGCCTATGGAATGCTTTAAATGAATGAATGAATATAGAATTCAAATTACGCAATGTTTTCCACCTTTGTATTCATATTGCCTTTTTTCTTTTTTTTTTTTTTTTGAGACAGAGTCTTGCTCTGTTGCCCAGGTTGGAGTGCAGGCATGATCTTGATCTCAGCTCACTACAACCTCCACCTCCCAGGTTCAAATGATTCTCGTGCCTCAGCCTCCCGAGTAGCTGGGATTACAGGCACGTGCCACCCTTGCCTGACTAATTTTTGTATTTTTTTTTTAGTAGAGATGGGGTTTCACCATATTGGCCAGGCTAGTCTCAAACTCCTGACCTCAAGTGATCCGCCCACCGCAGCCTCTCAAAGTGCTGGGATTACAGGTTTGAGCCACCACGCCTGGCTCATATTGCCTTTTTGATAGGAGCAATATCATTTTCCCTTACCCTTTTATGTCCATGAAGCATTGAACAAAACTTACTTCTTCAGTAATGTTTTGAAAATTATGCCTTTTGGAGAAGTCATCTACAGGTTAATTATAAAAATGTAACTCATTCATATTAATAAATTACCACACAGTTGTAAGTAATACTTTGAATTGTTGGGTAGAAAAGGATCACCTGGAGGCTGTTCCTCATGGGGAATATTAACTAGGTCTAAAAGTCCCCATGCCATAAACTTTCTATCTCATACTGGAGAAGAATGGATTGTTCTCAGAAGAATGGATTGTCCTCAGTAGGAAGACCTGCATGCAGAAGTCCCCAGGTCCCCTGCTGTAGTCTCCATGTTACCAGATAATACTTAAGAGGCCTGTGCCTTGGATACAGGGAGGCAGGTAGTATGGGGAACCTTGGGCCCAGAGAAGCAGGTGACCCCCACCAAAGGAGCCCTGAGGGCTGGGTGGGAGGGGTTTTTTTTATGACAAGGGGTTGTTGATGAAAAATGTGTGATATACACTGGACTTCCAATCACTATCCTTTCAGAGTCTAAAATGAATAGAAACCTATTTAAATCTTTCTTTTTTTTTTTTTTTTTTTTTTGAGACGGAGTCTCGCTCTATCGCCCAGGCTGGAGTGCAGTGGCCGGATCTCAGCTCACTGCAAGCTCTGCCTCCCGTGTTTATGCCATTCTCCTGCCTCAGCCTCCCGAGTAGCTGGGACTACAGGCGCCCGCCACCACGCCTGGCTAATTTTTTGTATTTTTAGTAGAGATGGGGTTTCACCGTGTTAGCCAGGATGGTCTCGATCTCCTGACCTCGTGATCCGCCCACCTCGGCCTCCCAAAGTGCTGGGATTACAGGCTTGAGCCACCGCGCCCGGCCTAAATCTTTCTTTAGGATCTTGTCTCAGGGTGATCCCGCTAGCATTTCTGTTTTCTTTTCTCTTTGATGTGAAAAGGCTAGGGAGAGTTTTGTAGGGAACATGCTACTAAACATTGCTTTCTGGAGTTGTAGGAATATAGGCTTTCCCTGCACTGGACTACACTTGAATCTAGCCTCTCGCCCCCATTTTAAGAGTGGGAAAGTGCTGCATCTGGGCCACTACAGATCGACTCTGTGGAGGTGTGAATGGGAGTTCTTTTGCATATCCAAACAAAGACCCCAGTTTTAGGAAAGGAGCATCCCTGAAGTTGAGCTGCATTCTAGTGTGGAAAGAGGGTTTTTCCAGATAAAAGGGGCAGTTGTTAGAGTGAAGATGAAGGAGGAAGGAATGACAGAGGGGGACTGTGGGAAAGAGAGAAGACCCTGGGAAGGAGGGAAGACTGTGGGAAGGATAGCAAGATTGTGGGAAAGTGAGCAGGACTGTGGGGAAGAGAGAGGAGGGCCCTGGGAAGGAAGGAGGACTGTGGGAAGGTGAGGTGGACGATGGGAAAGAGGGAGCAGGACCCTGGGAAGGAAGGAGGACTGTGGGAAGG